>NC_134500.1:33828476-34027800 GCF_040206685.1 Ascaphus truei
TATCTATCCCCTCCTGACACACAGTGTGTATATATATCCCCCCTGACACACAGTGTGTATCTATCCCCTCCTGCCACAGTGTGTATCTATCCCCCCTGACACACAGTGTGTATCTATCCCCCCTGACACACAGTGTGTATATATATCCCCCCTGACACACAGTGTGTATCTATCCCCTCCTGACACAGTGTGTATCTATCCCCCCCTGACACAAAGTGTGTATATGGCCCCCGACACAGTGTATATATACGTGGGGCCTGCGCACTCACCGAGCCTCGGCCTGTCCTGTCTCACACGCCGGGGCCCCGGGGGGAGAGCTGGGCCCGGAACCGGGCTGGGATCCCAGGGATCGGCCTGGTTGGGAGGCCGGGGGAGGGAGAAACTAACATGGCGGATACAGACACGGGCCTGGGGGGAGGAGTCTGAGAGAGAGGAGAGGAGGGAGGGGGAGGAGAAAGGGGGAGGGGGAGGAGAAAGGGGGGAGGGGGAGGAGAAAGGGGGAGGGGAGGAGAAAGGGGGAGGGGAGGAGAAAGGGGGAGGGGAGGAGAGGGGAGGAGGTGAAGGAGAAAGGGGGAGGAGAGGAGAAAGGGGGAGGAGAGGGGAGTAGAGGAGAAAGGGGGAGGAGAGGAGGGAGGAGGGAAAGATAGAGAGGGTGGGGGGGATAAGGATGGAGAGGAGGGGCCTGCGGGAGGGTGAGATGGGGAGGAGGGGATAAGGATGGAGAGAGGGGGGGGGGTGAGATAGAGGGGTTAGAGATAGAGTGGAGGGGGGAGAGATAGAGAGGAGGGGGGAGAGATAGAGAGGAGGGGGGAGAAATAGAGAGATGGGGAGGGAGAGATAGAGGGGAGTGATGGAGAGGATGAGAAGGGGGTGGAGATGAGGAGGAGATGGGGATGGAGAGGAGGGGGTGGAGGGAGGAGAATGGAGAGGACAGTAGATGGAGGGGAAGGCAGAGGATGGGTTGATGATGAGGGGATGGAGAAGAGGGAGAGAGGAAAAGAGAGATATGGAGGGGAGAGAGAGATATTGGGAGAACGAGGTATAAGGGGGTGGGAGAGAGAGATATGAGAGGGAGAGAGATATATAGGGGAAGAGAGAGCTATAAGGGTGGGAGCGAGATATGGGGAGGGGAAGAGGGAGATATGGGAGCATGGGAGATTTTGGGGGAAGAGAGAGATATTGGGGGAATAAAGATTTGGGGAGAGAGATATTGGGGGGAGAGCAAAATATATATTATGGGTGGAAGATAAAGAGATATATGGTGCGGGGAGAGGGAGTTATGGGAAGAGATATATATGGGGGTAGCAAGAAAGAGATATCTGGGGGAGAGAGAGATTGGAGGGAGTGGAAGAGAGATATATATATGGGGGGAGAGAATTTTATATATGGGGGAGTGAAAAAGATATACAGTGGGGTGAGAGAAAAAGAGAGGTATGGGGAAGGAGAAATAGAAAGATGGGGGAAGAGAGGTATGGAGGGGGAAGATAGAGATATAGGGGGAGAAAAAGGAGAGCTATGGGGGAAGAGAGATTTGGGGAAGAGAGAGATATGGGGGGAGAAAACGAGATATTGGGGGTAGAGAGGTAAGAAGGGGGAAGGTATATGGGGGAGAAAAAGAGATATTAGGTGCGAAATAGAGATGTGAGCGGGGAAGAGAAATATATATGATGGGTGACAGAGAGATATATGGGGTGGAGATAAAATTAGATATATGAGGGGGGGGAGAACTATATGGGCGACCAGCAAAATATATATTATGGGGGGGCGGGAGTGAAAGAGATATATGGGGGGAGAGAAAAATATTGGGGTGAGGAAGATATATATATATATGTATGCACCTTAACCCTGGCTGTGCTCAAAGCTGTGACCATGCAGCAAGCTTAAGCCTATAGGGAACCATGTTAAAAATGTTTTTTGAGGCAAAAAGTGACACTGTGTGCTCATTTGCATGTCATTTCCCAGAATCCCTTGCTGCAGTGGAAGTGCTGTATGCTGGGTGATAATGGGGAAAGGCGGGGTTGCAGACCTGCCTAAGACATGCAGATGAGCACACAGTTGTATTTGCATATTTGCTTTCCTGTGGAGGGTTTTTGTCACTTTTTTTACTCACCATAACTTAACTCAGTATTATGGTTTGGCCTATCCCATAGCCTCTTTGCATACCCAGTTAATCAACCCCACACCGATGAGACCCATTAAGGAAGGGGGAGTTCGTGGGCCTGCAGTGCAAGCTGCAGTCCCTGCACGACCTCAAACACTACGGCTGGGATGTGGATGATGACCTGGAGGAAACCAAGGAGAGCCTGCGTAAGCACTTGGAGGAGGAATCCAGACGAATCATCTTCCGTACCAAGGTGGCGAACCTTGAGAGGGGGGAGAAATGCAATGCCTTCTTCTTCAAGAAACTCCACTCCGCCCACACGCCCCTGAGGGAGCTGCGAGACAAAGATGGCAACTTGCAGCAGGGGAAGGAGGAAGTCATGGGCGTCGTGAAAGATTTCTATGAAGACCTCTACTCCCCAAAAGCATCAGACCGAGACCAGGCTGACAAATTCCTGTCAGGGATTACAAACACCATCGACCCGGCAGGAAAAGCAGCCATGAACGCCCCCCTGACGCTGGAGGAGCTCCACGCTGCAACCAAATCCTTTAAGACGGGTAGGACGCTGGGCGGAGATGGTATCCCAGCTGAGTTGTACACGAAGCTGTGGGACCTGATCGGCCCGGACCTACTCGAGCTTTACAGGGAAATGGAAGCAGAAGGTAGGATGCCCCCAACGCTGAGGGAAGGAATGCTGACGCTCTTGTACAAACAGAAGGGGGAGAGGTGCGACCTCAAGAACTGGCGTCGCATCTCGCTCCTGAACGTGGACTACAAGATCCTGGTAAAAGTCCTAGCGAACAGACTGAAGAAGATCATCAGCCAGATCATCCACCCTGACCAGACGTGCGGCATCCCCGGACGCAGGATCGCAGACAGCCTCGCCCTAATCAGAGAGACAGTCCACTACATCAAAGACCGCCGTGTACACGCGGCCCTGGTCACCCTTGATCAGGAGAAGGCTTTTGACCGTGTCTCCCATGATTTCATGGGCAGGGTGCTGCGTGAGTATGGGATGGGGGAGATGTTCTGTTCTTATGTTAACCTGATGTACCTTGACATTTGCAGTGTGGCAATCGTGAACGGATGGAAGACTAACCCCTTCCCTGTCCTCTCAGGGGTTAGGCAGGGCTGCCCTCTTTCACCTCTCCTTTTTGTCCGTTGTATAGAGCTCTTCGCCCAGTGCAGCAGACGAGACGCAGGGATCAGGGGGATCGTCGTGCCAGGACCCCAGAGACGTGAAGTGAAGTGCTCGCTCTACATGGATGACGTCACCATCTTCTGCGCAGATAGCCGGTCGGTGAAGACGCTGGTCCAGACGTGCGAGGATTTCGGGAAAGCTTCAGGAGCAAAAGTCAACTGCGGGAAGTCAGAGACCAAGCTATTTGGGCTTTGGAACCTGGCTGCCGACCCCCTCCCCTTCCCCATCAGAGCAGGCCTCATCCAAATCCTCATCTGGTTTGGTGTGGGGAGCGAGGGCGCTGCCCTGAAGAGCTGGAACAAGAGGCTGAACAAGGTGAAGCAGAAGATCGGATTGTGGCGCCTCAGACCCCTCACCATTGAGGGGAAAAAGCTGGTACTGCTGAACGAGATCCTTCCTGTCCTGCAGTACGTTGCCCGGGCATACCCGCCTTCGACCAGAACCTGCCAGGAAATCTCCATGGCAGTGTTCCGCTTTGTCTGGGGGGCCAAGTTTAAGAGGGGCAAGCGCGAGGTGATGTACAAGGAGCCGCACAAGGGGGGCAGAGGAATCCCCGACATCCCCACTATACTGCGTGCCTTCTTTGTAAGCAACTGCGTGCGGATCACCCTGAGAGACTGTGACAAAGACTCCTCTGGCTACTCCATGTCCCGCCTCCTACTCCTGCCGCTCTGGAGAGCACTGGGGTGGGACAAGTGGGACAGCTCCATCCCTTACAGCTGGCAAAAGCCCTGGTTCTACAAGGACGTGAAGAAGTTTGTGAGGCAGAACAATCTGGAGGGAGTAAAACCAGACCTGTGGAAGCCCAAGGTCATCTACAAAATGATCAGGGCTAAAGACATCATGGAATCGGTCCCCGGCCTCCACCCCAACATCTTTGGAACGGTGTGGAGGAATGTGGCATCGAAAAGATTAATGAACAAACACATGGACATTGCTTGGCGGGCCATACACGGGGGACTCCCTGTGAATGCGGACAAGTACCAGAGTAAACTCAGCCTCGTGAGGCACTGCCCCAGGTGCAACCCAGTGGAGAAAAGCGTCATGCACCTCTTCTGGAACTGCCCCTTTGCGCAGGCCTTGCTGCGCACGCTGGACACTGACTTAAAGGATTGTATACCGAGGAAGTGCGTCACGTACTACTCGGTGTTCCACGGACTTTTCACAGGAACACACACAGAGGACGCAATCGAAGCCGGTTGGCGTCTAATGTGCTGTTTCAAAGACGTTTTACTATTCGCCAGGGAACGTTTGACCAAGGGGAAGAAGAGGATGTCGGTACAGGACTGTCGCAGGCTGCTCAAGGACTATTCCATCTTTGACGGTCCTGAGGGGGAGGACTAAACACCCCCCTCCCCACCCCCTCCCACTCCCCTGCCCCAAAAGTTTTTCTGTGCAATAAAGTTAGAGATAATGTGTGTATGATATGTCATGTCTGTGGTGCGGTGCATACGTATAAATGCACCGCCGTGTTCATCACAGTTTTTTTACTTTTGGGGAAACCATTAATAAAAATGTATGTGAGTTGTGTGGGATATGCACTGCGCCGTTGTCTACGTCGCGGTTTTTTTTCTCGTTTGGAAAATGATTTATGTACTGTTATAATCTTGTTAGAAAAAATGGGTGTATATAGCGCTAAAAATCAAGTACAGTGACAATTATAATAATGTGATATGACAGTGCAAATAATAATGATAATATTATATAGTGATAAACTTAGGCTGCCAGGTGACACCAACTCCAAGACACGGTTGGAAAAACAAGACAAAAAATAAACAATACAGACCGGCGCCAATTAGTCCAAGGTGGAAATAATGTCCGGCAATGAAAGAGTCTTAGAATAGCAGATAGCTGCAGAAGTATCTTCACAGCTTTACTTCAATAGGTGAACTCCGCTGACATAATGCATGGAAGAAAAAACTAAACATGCAGGACAAACAGGACAAGACAAACACTACATATAGCAGGCAAGGCTGACTATTCCTAAAAAATGGCGATTAATAAATATATTTTTTAGGAATAGTCAGCCTTGCCTGCTATATGTAGTGTTTGTCTTGTCCTGTTAGTCCTGCATGTTTAGTTTTTTGCAATACTGCACTATGATATGTTCTCTTTGTTTGTTTTTTCTTCCATGCATTATGTCAGCGGAGTTCACCTATTGAAGTAAAGCTGTGAAGATACTTCTGCAGCTATCTGCTATTCTAAGACTCTTTCATTGCCGGACATTATTTCCACCTTGGACTAATTGGCGCCGGTCTGTATTGTTTATTTTTTGTTATAATCTTGTTGTAAAGATTCGCTGCATAATAAAAGAATTTTCAAAACAAAAAGCTGTCTGTGGGTGGTTTTCTGGGTATGCACCTTAAGCCTGGCTGTGCTCAAAGCTGTGACCATGCAGCAAGCTTAAGCCTATAGGGAACCATGTTAAAAATGGTTTTTGAGGCAAAAAGTGGCACTGTGTGCTCATTTGCATGGCATTTCCCAGAATCCCTTGCTGCAGTGGAAGTGCTGTATGCTGGGTGATAATGGTGAAAGGTGGGGTTGCAGACCTGCCTAAGACATGCAGATGAGCATACAGTTGTATTTGCATATGCATATATATGTATATATATATATAGCAACTGTAAATATTACTGTATTCTCATTTGCATGTCGTAGACAGGTCTGCAACCCTGTCTTTCCCCATTATCGCCCAGCACACAGCGTTTCCACTGCAGCAAGGGATTCTGGGAAATGACATGCTAATGAGCACACAGTGTCACCTTTTGTCTCAAGCTCGTATTACACAAGCAAATCCTCAAGCCAATGCATACTGTTTTAAACACAGCTTTTAGACAGAGGCTGGGCTGGGCTGGGCTGGGCTGGGCTGAGATGCAAAGCCAGTAAACCCACTCACAGACATGTTTCAACCTTGATGGGTATCATCAGTGGGAGCTTGGTTGTGCTGGCTAAGCAGGTTTGATAGACTAGGTATTCACCACAATTATTAAGGTTATGGTGGGTTAAAAAAGTGACAAAAACCCTCCACAGTAAAGCATATAGCAACTGTAAATATTCCTGTATATTCATTTGTATGTCTTAGACAGGTCTGCAACCCTGTCTTTCCCCATTATCGCCCAGCACACAGCGTTTCCACTGCAGCAAGGGATTCTGGGAAATGACATGCAAATGAGCACACAGTGTCACCTTTTGTCTCAAGCTCGTGTAGCGGTCATGTAAAATGGCTACAGTCATCTCTCCTGCTGACAGTAAGGCCTGGTAAGTTGTGGGCATGCCAGCACTAATTATGGAGGTTTGCCCTCACACCCTGGTGGGGTGCCCTGTGTATGGATGGGAGTGGTCACATGCTCTGACTCCATGGTTAGTGATGTCAGAGGTGTGTCAGCTTCCAGAGTGTACATAAGGCACAGCACTGTGTCTAAAAGTTAGTTCTGCCAGAGTTCTATCTGAGTCCAGTTCTAGTAGTCTTGGGAGTTCTATTCAGTCATGGGTTAAGTGCAAGTTCTAGCAGATGGTTATGTTATAGTAACTGAAGAGGAGACTGTGTCCAGGGACCTGGCACAGGGCAGAGATCCCTGCGGGGATAGGGAATCCCTATTTAAGGAGAACTACACCTTTTAAAGGGAGGCACTGACTGAACATGAGTGGCTAGAAATCTACTGCGAGGGGCAGCTAGCCCACTCAGGCAATAAAGATGTTCTCAATCACAAACCCTCTCGTGTACAAGTGTGGAGTGAATATACAGAGAGGAGCACCACGAAGGAGTTCCTCAACAGGACCATCACCATGCGGACGCAGGGACCCTGATGAGGTGGAGGCGCTGCACTGGAACTAGGTAGGACTCAGCACACTACCTCAGCTGCCTGTCTGGACGGGTCCTCCCCACACACCATCATGCGGGAGACTCAGGAGTCCTGTTGCCAACAGGTGCACCACCAGACACTACCACACTGTAATGGGGACCGGTTAGACCACAGGGGCCAATGTGAGATTGGGTGGGTCAGGCCGGGCCAGAAATACCGTTACACTCGTATTACACAAGCAAATCCTCAAGCCAATGCATACTGTTTTAAACACAGCTTTTAGACAGAGGTTGGGATGGGATGGGATGGGATGAGATGGGATGAGATGAGATGTAAACCCACTCACAGACATGTTTCAACCTTGATTGGTATCATCAGTGTGAAGTTGGTTGTGCTGGCTAAGCTGGTTTGAGACTATAGACTAGGTATACACCACAATTATTAAGGTTATGGCGGGTAAAAAAAGTGACAAAAACCATATAGCAACTGTAAATATTACTGTATTCTCATTTGCATGTCGTAGACAGGTCTGTGGTGAATACCTAGTCTATAGTCTCAAACCTGCTTAGCCAGCACAACCAACCTCACACTGATGATACCCATCAAGGTTGAAACATGTCTGTGAGTGGGATTACTGGCTTTGCATCTCATCCCAGCCTCTGTCTAAAAGCTGTGTTTAAAACAGTATGCATTGGCTTGAGGATTTGCTTGTGTAATACGAGCTTGAGACAAAAGGTGACACTGTGTGCTCATTTGCATGTCATTTCCCAGAATCCCTTGCTGCAGTGGAAACGCTGTGTGCTGGGCGATAATGGGGAAAGACAGGGTTGCAGACCTGTCTACGACATGCAAATGAGAATACAGTAATATTTACAGTTGCTATATGCTTTACTGTGGAGGTTTTTTGTCACTTTTTTTACTCACCATAACCTTAATAATTATATATATATATATATATATATATATATAGCAAAAATAAATAGATGATACCGTTCTGTGGCTAACGAAATGCTTTTATTTGTGCGAGCTTTCGAGATACACTGATCTCTTCTTCCGGCGATGTTACAATGAATGAAGCAAGGATAATTTAAAAACAGTGTCTCTTGGAATGTTATCTGTGCTCGTCCCTCCCCCCGTGCGTGGATGTGTTTTATGGCTGGAGGTGTCAAAAGGTTCCTGAAAGAAAGTGATGTAAGAGTGTGTGTGTGTATCTGTGTGAATATAAATGAATGGAGAGCCCACGGTGTATACAGTGCTTTACAAAAGGGGTGTGTGGAGTGGGAGTTAATAAAAATGGTGTGGGTACGTGTGGAAATGTGGGAGATAGTGGCATAACTAAAAGTGTGTGTGGATACTATGTGGTCCCTATTGATGTATAGGGATGGAAAAACAAGGAGTATCGGTATGTGTAAGAGACAGCTGTGTGTGCATACATATAGCACAGTATGTACAGACATGGCCTATAGCGCTCATGGGAAGAGAGTTCACTTGTGTCAGTAATGACTCATAAAATTTCGATCTCTGTTTAGGCCACCGTTAAGTGTCCCGAACAGTTGCATAAATTTGTATTCATGCAACCATATATATATGAGAGAAAAATATATGGGGGAGTCAAAAAGAGATATATGGGGGTAAGAGAAAAAGAATGGCCTGGGGGAGGAGAAAAAGAGATATGGGGAAGAAGAGAGATTTGGGGGAGAGAAAGAGATGGGGGAGAAAAAGATAGATAAGAAGGCTTGAAAAGCGAGATTTGGGGGGGAAGAGATATGGGGCTGAAGAGAGAGATATGGGAGAGATTTAGAGATATGGAGGGGAAGAGAGATATGGGGCTGAAGAGAGAGACATGGAGGGGAAGAGAGATATGGGGCTGAAGAGAGAGATATGGGAGAGATTTAGAGATATGGAGGGGAAGAGAGATATGGAGGGAGGAAGAAACAGATATGGGGGTTGAGAAAAAGAGATGAGGGGGGGAAGAGAAAAATATATGATGGCGTGACAGAGATATATGGTGGTGGAGAGAAAAATAGATATATGGGGGAGAGAACAAGGGAGGTGCAGAGGAGAAGAAAAAGAGATATGGGTGTGGGGGGAGATATGGAGGGGGAAGAGAGATATTTATTTTATTTATTTATAAAATGTGTTACCAGGAAGTAATACATTGAGAGTGAGGCTGCGGTCCCACTAACTACTACAGCGCACGCCTCGGCGTGCGCTGTGCGATCAAGCCCTGCCCCCCCCAGTTCCTCCGGTCCCAGTCCCTACCTTGTCGCGCACCTTTCCCCAGCGGTGAGCGACAGGTTTTCAGGCAGGCATGGGAAATTGAGATTGGCATTTGCGACGGAGGCGTGGCCACGCCCCCGCCAGCGGTTCAGCCAATGAGGGTGAACCAGCCGCGGGACGTCATGGTCACGCCCCCGCAAACCTACCGCTATGTCCCCTCCCGTCGCAATCGCTCTCTCCACTCAGACCGCAGATCGCGGTGTAGCGTTGTGCACGCGCCGCCCCCCCCCGCCGGGCGTGTGCCACAGTGCTGACTGGGGACTCAGCCTTAACTCTCGTTTTCACGTATGTCCTGGGCACAGAGTTATGGTGACAAATACATGGCTACATTAAGTGAACAGGGATAGCTGTTATAGGCGTATGTAACAGTAACAGACCAGGTTAAAATGTGAGACAGCCTTAGATTTGAAAGAATTTAAACTGGTGGTGGATGTGAGAGTCTCTGGTAGGTTGTTCCAGTTTTGGGGTGTACGGAAGGAGAAGGAGGAGCGGCCGGATACTTTGTTGAGCCTTGGGACCATGAACAGTCTTTTGGAGTCAGATCTCAGATGATAAGTGCTGTATGTGGTAGGGGTGAGGAGCTTGTTCAGGTAGCTGGGTAGCTTGCCCATAAAGAATTTGAAGGCAAGACAGGAAAGATGAACTTTGCGCCTAGACTCTAGTGATGACCAATCTTGTTTGAGCATTTCGCAGTGATGTCTGCTGTATTTGCGTTGGAGAACAAAGCGGCATTTTGAATTGTAGAGGATGTCTAGTTTGCTAAGGTGGGGTTGAGGTGCCGAGCCATATACTATGTCTCCATAGTCAATAATTGGCTCTGCTGTGCCATATGCTTTCTGACCAGCAGACTCAGGGAGGATTTGTTCCTATAAATGACACCTAGTTTGGCATAGGTTTTGGATGTCGGGTTATCAATGTGCAACCCAAATGTTAAATGGGAGTCAAACCATACGCCAGATATTTAAAACTAGTAACATGGGCTATGTAGGTAGGTAGGTATTTTTCGTAAACGACATCACTTCATCTTCTACTATGTAGGAAGCGATGGGTTGTAGAGGCCAGCGGCAGGATCTTCAATACGTCCTCTAGTGTTTCCACACTTCGTAATTGTTGTTCTGCCTTTGGGTTTTTGGCTAATTTTCCAGTTCTTCCGAAAAGGGAACCAAAACTCCCCATTTTTCATCCGGGCTTGTGACCGGCATTGGCTGGGTTAACAGGGGCTAGGGTGGTATTATAGTTGGTTCTGATCTGAAGCGCGCGGCAGCGGACCACCAGCCCCTTTCCTCTAATGTGGAGGTCCCCGCTGGCTCCTTCCGACTTGGCTGACTGCGTGCTGTGACGCGTCAGCCGGCCGATGCTGCAAGCTCCTAGTGATTTGCAGCTCTGACGCGTCACGTGGTGCGGCAGTCAGCCAATGAGGGAAGGAGGAGAGGGAAGGCGCTAAGGATGGGAGGTGGCTTGGGAGGAGAGCAGGGAAGGAGCTGCATGGGAAAAGTGTGTGAGTGTATATGTATGTGTGTATGTATGTGTTGTGTGTATGTGTTGTGTGTATCTGATGTGTGTATGTGTTGTGTGTGGGGGTCGTGGTGGGGGAGTGGATGGCACCACGATCTTCACGAAGTTTTACCACGCCCCCCCCTCCCACTCCCGCCCCCTCCAGCTCCCGCCCCTGCCCCCTCCCACTCCCGCCCCCACCCCTCCCACTCCCGCCCCCTCCCACTCCCGCCCCACCACTCCCACTCCCGCTCCAGCTCCCGGCTCCCTACCGACCGCATATCGCAGTCAATTGCCTGTCTGCAGTGCGGACGCGCTGACTGAGGGAGCGGGGCCTTAGCCTTAGAAATGTAGCCTTGGTCCTGAATACCATTGTTACAGTCTTGTCAGTGGTTAAAAACATTTAGTTTTGGGAAATCCAATTTTCAAGTCTCAAAAAATCTGATTTAAGTACGTGTTCAAGATCAGAGAGGCTATGGCTGCGTGCATATAAGATTGTGTCATCTGCATACATGTGCATTGAAGCTTCCTTACTAGTTGTAGAAGATCATTGATGAACAATGAGACAGAACAGAGCCTTGCGGGACAGCGCAGGAGATATCCAGGGGGTTGGAGTTAGAGCCTGAGATGGACACATGTTGGGATCTTCCTGATAGGTAGGAATGAAACCAGTTTAAAGCATGTTTCCCTATTCCAGAGCTCTGGAGTTTGTTAAGCAGGATAACATGATCAACAGAATCAAAAGCCTTTGCAAAATCTAGGAATACTGCACCAGTGAGTTGTCCCCGTTCCATTCCGCACTGGATTTCATTGCAAACTTTTAGCAGGGTAGTTACGGTGGAGTGTTTGGGGCGAATGTCAGATTGGAATTGGCTAGGGAAATCGCTTAATTGGGAGTGGACACATTTCCCATGACTTTGGATAGAATTGGGAGAAGTGAGATTGGCCCGTAGTTTGAGACAGTGTTTTTGTCCCCACTTTTGAAGATTGGGACAACTCTGGCAGTTTTCCAGGTCTTAGGGATATGGCCTGCAGACAGGATAGAGTTGACTGTGGAAGCAATTGGTTTGGCAATTGCTGGGGCACCAAGTCGTAGGCCGTGCTTATAGTGCCGGCAACGCGAATTCGCCCAAAAACAAAAGCATTGCCGCCGCCGCCGCGTGCGCTTACAGTGCACGCGATGGCGACAAGCGACGGAGCGAAAACCCGCCGCCGGCAAAATTTGATTTTTCAAGGGCCGTCGCGTCACGTGACGGCCCTTTAACAAATCAAATTGCGGGAATCCCGCGATGCCGCCGACCGGCGAAACATAACCTTCACCGGTGGCGACGGGTGACGTCACCCATCGTGTCGCCGTCAGCGGCACTATAGGCAAAGCCTTAGGAACTTAGATTGCAGAGACTCTCACAGCCATCACCAGTCTTAAGTTCTTTCAAAACTAGAGCTGTCTCTCATTTTAATCTTGTCTGTAACTGTCACATACACCTATAACATATATTATCTCTAAGGCCTGGGCATGGTAAAAAATACAGCGCTGAACCGCGCTGAGCCAGGAAACTTACCTCCTGCATTCGGCATGTGTGGGGCTTTGGTAGACGCTTCCCCCCGCTTCCGCAGGTGTGCGGAGGCGTGTGGAATTGCAGCCGACAGATCATTTCATTTTTCGCGCTGAGTGAAGCGGAGGGCCGGTCACGTGACCGGCAAAAGCCAACGGCACTCCGTGATGTTGGCGCCGTGACGTGGCGCGCTAGCTCCACCTCCCGCCCCGCCTCCCACCCGCCTCACAAGCGCGCTCACTGACGCTCATGCCAGGACACAAAAAAGCTCCTTCTTGAGCAGGAGAGCATTAGCGTCAGCGCGGCTCAGCGCTGTTTTTTTTACCTTACTGTGCATGCTATGTCTTGTATATTATGTATACCCTGCTCACTTATGTAACAATGTATTTATAACCATGTATTTGTCATCATAACTCTGTGCCCAGGACATACGTGAAAACGAGAGGTAACTCTCAATGTATCACTTCCTGGTAACACATTGTATAAATAAAATAAATTGGTCAGGTACACATTGGCTGCTTAGTTTTAATCTGAGGAGCGTTTGTGTAATCTGCTCTTCAGATTCTGGGACAAATTGAAATTTGTGGGCAGTGTTGGGAGGGGGTGGGGCTATAGGGGTACTCCCAGATTGAGTTTCATGTTTGTAGTTCGGGTTGCATTTTGCTAATAATTTAGTAGAACCCCCCACAAAGTAATCATTGAATGCATTTGCAATGTCAGTGGGGTTTGTCAGAGTAATATCCCCCTTAGTGATATTACTTGGCTGTTGATGGTTAGGAGGCTGGAATATATTGTTGATAACCTTCCAGAATTTAGCTGGGTTTGATGTATTTTGGAGGAGATTGTCAGAGTTATATTGTGCTTTTGCGTGCCTTGTTTGCCTTGTGCACATGTTCCGCAGGCATCTGTAGTGATTGAGATCCTTGGTAGTGCCAGTTATTTTGTAGCTTTTCCACAAGGCATCCCTGAGCTGGTAGAGCTCTATAAGGTCAGTTGTAACCCATGGAAGGTGGGGCCCCCGTACTCTGTTTAGTGGAGCATGGGTATCTCAGAGTTTTAGGAACTCGGATTGGAAATAGTCGAGCGCAGAATCAGGGTCGGGAATTAAATCGATTCTGTGCCATGGGCAGTTGATAAGGTCATCCAGAAACTGTTGTGGGTTAAAGTTTCTAAATGTTCTAGTGAGGAGAACTTTGGGGATTTATTGGGGTGGTCTGATTTTCCTTCAATCGGACATATTCCGTAAAGAAAATGCTAGGAACACACTATTACATGCTGACAGCTGTCATTCCCGCCCCCTGATCAGAGGTATCCCAATGTTTACGTCGGAACTGTTCCTCCGTGAAGGACTTTGTTCAGAGGGCGGAGGATATGAAAGATAGATTCTTGGCCAGGGGCTATCAGCAGGAAGATCTCAACAGGGCTTTTGAAATAACTTTAGACACTGAAAGAGATTCCTTAATTTCCATGACCCCAACTAAATCCAGACCAGTTGATAGATCAGATGTTCCTTTCTTTATCACAGGTTATAGCGACCAAGCCCTTGCTATTAAATCTATCATTAACAAACATTGGGGTACCTTGACACTAGATCCCCTGTTATCTAAAATCGTTAGTACAGGTCCACGAGTCGTGTTCCGCAAGGCTCCTACATTGGGCAACAAACTGTCGCCAAGTGTACTTAAACCTATTCAGTCCGCTAGGTCGTTCTTTCCCAAATTAATGGGTTCATATAAATGTGGAAGATGTAAAGTTTGTCCAAACATGCTGCAAGCCACCCATTTCTCCAATTCAGATGGGACACGTAGATTTAAGATACAATCTTTTATCTCATGTTGATCCGATTATGTGATCTATCTATTAACTTGCCGTTGTACTAAACAGTACGTCGGCCTAACAAGTCGTATGCTCAAGATTAGGATTTTAGAGCATCTTAGATTGATCCGTAATCATGACATGTTACACCCTGTGTCCAGACTTCTTAATTCATGTCAATTGGGCTGTGCAGGGTCATTCCAGTGTGTGGCAATAGAACAAATTGCTTTACCTATACGAGGTGGAGATAGGATTAAAATCCTCCACCAAAGAGAAGCACACTGGATCTTTACTCTTAATACACTGCAGCCCAAAGGACTGAATGTTGATTGGGATCTAAGATGTTTTTTATGATTGCATTTTCCAAGTTCACTTATATACTGTATATTTATGCATATCATACTGTTTATTATGTTATGAATACTTCTGCTCTCCTTGCCCCCCCTCTATTCCCCCACCCCCTTCCCCTTTCTCCCCTCCCCCCTACCTTTGCCTCCTTTCCTTCCACTTCCCCCCCCCCCCTTATGTAAAAGAGTACCATACAATTTTAAGAGTACAAATATTCAAAGGCTATGTTTCATGGGACCCATTCAATGTTGCAACATTTATTAACCCTTTATATGTTTTTATTAGTGTTTTCAGCAATCAGTACCATCCAGAGATTTCTTAAATTTGTTCCTTGAATGTAATATAGGAACAATAGAATACTATTTGTCGTGTTTAGCTCATGTGGTCATTATATGTCAATTATGCGATCACTGAGACAGACTTGTTCTCTCTGGAGGTCCACAGCTGAAACAGTTTTAATTAAGTCCCTGTTCGCGGGTTTGTACTTTAAATGTGTGGCTTGCAGGCACTCTCCTCACTCCTAGACGAAGCGCCAGCAGAGCGTGAAACGCGTAGAGGAGGAGGCTGTGCTGCAGCCTGCTGTTTTACCTGTGTGTGCTCAATAAAGCTACTGTGTTCAACCTTGGATCCGACGTCATTTGGCTGTTTGCTGTCGCACCGGATTCTCCCCTTCATTTCCACAAGTCATCCCTGAGCTGGTAGAGTGCTATAAGGTCAGTTGTAACCCACGGAAGGTGGGCCCCCCGTACTCTTATTCTGTGTAGTGGCGCATGAGTATCACAGAGTTTTAGGAACTCAGATTGGAAATAGTCGAGCGCAGAATCGAGGTCGAGTATTAAGTCGATTCTGTACCAAGGGCAGTTGGTAAGGTCAGCCAGAAACTGTTGTGGGTTAAAGTTTCTAAATGTTCTAGTGAGGAGAACTTTGGGGATTTATTGGGGTGGTCTGATTTTCCTTACACAGTACTCTATTGCATGGTCACTGAAAATGTCAGGTAGGATACCAGAGGATTGGATTCTGCTGGAACTAGAGGAGAGAATGGTTGTGAGATTTCGGGTTTGTCCGTGTGGGTTGGGAAATGAGTTGTGATAGGTTAAGTGACTTCAGTTGTATCTGGATTTTGTGGTTTTTAGCGTCAAGCCAATTGTAGTTGAAATACCCAAGAACTAGCAGCTCACTCTTCTCATTCAGAGAGGAAATTGAGCCAAGGACCTGGGTGATATCAGTAAGCGATTGTACTTGGGCTTTAGGGGGGCGGTAGATGGGTTTTAGGAGTTAGCCATGTTTCTGTGAGAATGATGACTTTTGGGTTTATGCATAAGGCACCATGCCCTTAGTTCATCCAGGTAACAGGCAAAAGGCTATGAATATTTATATGTGAAGAATGGTGTGATATTAACTAGACAAAAGAAAGCCAAACCTGAAACTTATAAAGAGATATAGTATGAGATCTCTTCACATATTTTGAAATATAAAGATATCTTGCACACTATTTTTACATGTATATCTAAAACCAGAGAGACACCATATTGTCTCTTTATAACTATCTGGTACATATGAAGTTAAAAAGGAAAGGAAAAATATTCATGAAAATATAATCAAGAGGGCCTCTCAACTTTCCTTTATATCGTGCCAAAATGTATAAACATTAAGAGATAAAATTCTGGGACGAAGTACAAAGATATCACAAGAATAAGGTTAATTGGAAAAACAGGATATTGCCAATTAGGCCAGGTATCAAGAAAGGTTAGGCAGGTTAAGAAATAATGAGGATGAGACACAGTAGGAATGTATGACACAATTTGATGAGGAACACCTGGGAAAAGTAACAATTTGGGAAAAACAAGTCCATTTTTGTCTTTACGGAAATCCGATAACGGGGTATAAAGATGTGGACTTGTGGGAGGAGACATCAGAATGATCAGAATCCTGTTAGGATTTACAACTGCCTATATTTGAATAATTCTCCATCCATAACCTGTGCTGAGGATGCCTGTATAATTTGACGCTGTGATGCTGTGCTTTGAACTTGTCTCTGAATAAATCTGGAAGAGAATTTGCTCCGTGTTCTTATTGACTAAGGTGCCACACCTTAGATACCAGAACCTCTACAAAGAAGGATCTTCAATATGGGCGACAGATAGTCCTTTTTAGAATTTGAAGGGGGTATTCTCAGGTGTATGGGACAAAGTTGAAAAGGGTGGGGGGGCTGGGTTAAGTTCAATATCACCTGCTAAAAAGAGTAACAGTATGAGTAGAAATTTGAGTAGTTGTTTGCAAGGTGTAAATTTGTGGTGTTTGCCATAAGAGTGAGCGGTGGTTGGTGTGCTGGTTTTCAGAGTTCTCCACCAACATTCAGTAGATAGTGCAAGGCTTTTGAGTAATCCAGGGTGTGTGATGATGTTGGGTGTGGGCCAGGAGGGAGGGGATAGTAGTGGATAGAGGGAGTAATATATACATATATATGTTCTCCGGGTTGACCTTCAGTAGAACCTTGTCTGAGCTCACCTTTTGCTGCCTTGTGTAGAAGAATTTGCAGTAGGATCCAGTCTCCAGTCCGCCTCTAGTCCAACTAGTCTAACTGCATGCTCACTTAAAGCTGCTCACTAGTCTAACTGCATGCTCACTTAAAGCTTCTCACTAGTCTAACTGCATGCTCACTTAAAGCTTCTCACTAGTCTAACTGCATGCTCACTTAAAGCTTCTCACTAGTCTAACTGCATGCTCACTTAAAGCTTCTCACTAGTCTAACTGCATGCTCACTTAAAGCTGCTCACTAGTCTAACTGCATGCTCACTTAAAGCTTCTCACTAGTCTAACTGCATGCTCACTTAAAGCTTCTCACTAGTCTAACTGCATGCTCACTTAAAGCTTCTCACTAGTCTAACTGCATGCTCACTTAAAGCTGCTCACTAGTCTAACTGCATGCTCACTTAAAGCTTCTCACTAGTCTAACTGCATGCTCACTTAAAGCTTCTCACTAGTCTAACTGCATGCTCACTTAAAGCTTCTCACTAGTCTAACTGCATATTCACTTAAAGCTTCTCACTAGTCTAACTGCATATTCACTTAAAGCTTCTCACTAGTCTAACTGCATGCTCACTTAAAGCTTCTCACTAGTCTAACTGCATGCTCACTTAAAGCTTCTCACTAGTCTAACTGCATGTTCACTTAAAGCTTCTCACTAGTCTAACTGCATGTTCACTTAAAGCTTCTCACTAGTCTAACTGCATGCTCACTTAAAGCTTCTCACTAGTCTAACTGCATGCTCACTTAAAGCTTCTCACTAGTCTAACTGCATGCTCACTTAAAGCTTCTCACTAGTCTAACTGCATATTCACTTAAAGCTTCTCACTAGTCTAACTGCATATTCACTTAAAGCTTCTCACTAGTCTAACTGCATGCTCACTTAAAGCTTCTCACTAGTCTAACTGCATGCTCACTTAAAGCTTCTCACTAGTCTAACTGCATGTTCACTTAAAGCTTCTCACTAGTCTAACTGCATGCTCACTTAAAGCTTCTCACTAGTCTAACTGCATGCTCACTTAAAGCTTCTCACTAGTCTAACTGCATGCTCACTTAAAGCTGCTCACTAGTCTAACTGCATGCTCACTTAAAGCTTCTCACTAGTCTAACTGCATGCTCACTTAAAGCTTCTCACTAGTCTAACTGCATGCTCACTTAAAGCTTCTCACTAGTCTAACTGCATATTCACTTAAAGCTTCTCACTAGTCTAACTGCATATTCACTTAAAGCTTCTCACTAGTCTAACTGCATGCTCACTTAAAGCTTCTCACTAGTCTAACTGCATGCTCACTTAAAGCTTCTCACTAGTCTAACTGCATGTTCACTTAAAGCTTCTCACTAGTCTAACTGCATGTTCACTTAAAGCTTCTCACTAGTCTAACTGCATGCTCACTTAAAGCTTCTCACTAGTCTAACTGCATGTTCACTTAAAGCTTCTCTCTAGTCTAACTGCATGCTCACTTAAAGCTTCTCACTAGTCTAACTGCATGTTCACTTAAAGCTTCTCACTAGTCTAACTGCATGCTCAATTAAAGCTTCTCACTAGTCTAACTGCATGTTCACTTAAAGCTGCTCACAATCTAACTGCATGTTCACTTAAAGCTTCTCACTAGTCTAACTGCATGTTCACTTAAAGCTTCTCTCTAGTCTAACTGCATGCTCACTTAAAGCTTCTCACTAGTCTAACTGCATGTTCACTTATAGCTTCTCACTAGTCTAACTGCATATTCACTTAAAGCTTCTCACTAGTCTAACTGCATGTTCACTTAAAGCTTCTCACTAGTCTAACTGCATGCTCACTTAAAGCTTCTCACTAGTCTAACTGCATGCTCACTTAAAGCTTCTCACTAGTCTAACTGCATGTTCACTTAAAGCTTCTCACTAGTCTAACTGCATGTTCACTTAAAGCTTCTCACTAGTCTAACTGCATGCTCACTTAAAGCTTCTCACTAGTCTAACTGCATGCTCACTTAAAGCTTCTCACTAGTCTAACTGCATATTCACTTAAAGCTTCTCACTAGTCTAACTGCATGTTCACTTAAAGCTTCTCACTAGTCTAACTGCATGTTAACTTAAAGCTTCTCACTAGTCTAACTGCACGCTCACTTAAAGCTTCTCACTAGTCTAACTGCATGCTCACTTAAAGCTTCTCACTAGTCTAACTGCATGCTCACTTAAAGCTTCTCACTAGTCTAACTGCATATTCACTTAAAGCTTCTCACTAGTCTAACTGCATGTTCACTTAAAGCTTCTCACTAGTCTAACTGCATGTTCACTTAAAGCTTCTCACTAGTCTAACTGCACGCTCACTTAAAGCTTCTCACTAGTCTAACTGCACGTTCACTTAAAGCTTCTCACTAGTCTAACTGCACGTTCACTTAAAGCTTCTCACTAGTCTAACTGCATGTTCACTTAAAGCTTCTCACTAGTCTAACTGCATGCTCACTTAAAGCTTCTCACTAGTCTAACTGCATGTTCACTTAAAGCTTCTCACTAGTCTAACTGCATGCTCACTTAAAGCTTCTCACTAGTCTATCTGCACGTTCACTTAAAGCTTCTCTCTAGTCTAACTGCATGCTCACTTAAAGCTTCTCACTAGTCTAACTGCATGCTCACTTAGAGCTTCTCACTAGTCTAACTGCATGCTCACTTAGAGCTTCTCACTAGTCTAACTGCATGCTCACTTAGAGCTTCTCACTAGTCTAACTGCACGCTCACTTAAAGCTTCTCACTAGTCTAACTGCACGTTCACTTAAAGCTTCTCACTAGTCTAACTGCATGTTCACTTAAAGCTTCTCACTAGTCTAACTGCATGCTCACTTAAAGCTTCTCACTAGTCTAACTGCATGCTCACTTAAAGCTTCTCACTAGTCTAACTGCACGTTCACTTAAAGCTTCTCTCTAGTCTAACTGCACGCTCACTTAAAGCTTCTCACTAGTCTAACTGCATGCTCACTTAGAGCTTCTCACTAGTCTATCTGCACGCTCACTTAGAGCTTCTCACTAGTCTAACTGCATGATCACTTAAAGCTTCTCACTAGTCTAACTGCATGCTCACTTAAAGCTTCTCACTAGTCTAACTGCATGCTCACTTAAAGCTTCTCACTAGTCTAACTGCACGTTCACTTAAAGCTTCTCACTAGTCTAACTGCACGTTCACTTAAAGCTTCTCACTAGTCTAACTGCATGTTCACTTAAAGCTTCTCACTAGTCTAACTGCATGCTCACTTAAAGCTTCTCACTAGTCTAACTGCATGTTCACTTAAAGCTTCTCACTAGTCTAACTGCATGCTCACTTAAAGCTTCTCACTAGTCTAACTGCACGTTCACTTAAAGCTTCTCTCTAGTCTAACTGCATGCTCACTTAAAGCTTCTCACTAGTCTAACTGCATGCTCACTTAGAGCTTCTCACTAGTCTAACTGCATGCTCACTTAGAGCTTCTCACTAGTCTAACTGCATGCTCACTTAGAGCTTCTCACTAGTCTAACTGCACGCTCACTTAAAGCTTCTCACTAGTCTAACTGCACGTTCACTTAAAGCTTCTCACTAGTCTAACTGCATGTTCACTTAAAGCTTCTCACTAGTCTAACTGCATGCTCACTTAAAGCTTCTCACTAGTCTAACTGCATGCTCACTTAAAGCTTCTCACTAGTCTAACTGCACGTTCACTTAAAGCTTCTCTCTAGTCTAACTGCACGCTCACTTAAAGCTTCTCACTAGTCTAACTGCATGCTCACTTAGAGCTTCTCACTAGTCTATCTGCACGCTCACTTAGAGCTTCTCACTAGTCTAACTGCATGATCACTTAAAGCTTCTCACTAGTCTAACTGCATGCTCACTTAAAGCTTCTCACTAGTCTAACTGCATGCTCACTTAAAGCTTCTCACTAGTCTAACTGCATGCTCACTTAAAGCTGCTCACTAGTCTAACTGCATGTTCACTTAAAGCTTCTCACTAGTCTAACTGCATTCTCACTTAAAGCTTCTCACTAGTCTAACTGCACGTTCACTTAAAGCTTCTCTCTAGTCTAACTGCACGTTCACTTAAAGCTTCTCTCTAGTCTAACTGCATATTCACTTAAAGCTTCTCACTAGTCTAACTGCATATTCACTTAAAGCTTCTCACTAGTCTAACTGCATATTCACTTAAAGCTTCTCACTAGTCTAACTGCATGTTCACTTAAAGCTTCTCACTAGTCTAACTGCATATTCACTTAAAGCTTCTCACTAGTCTAACTGCATGTTCACTTAAAGCTTCTCACTAGTCTAACTGCATATTCATTTAAAGCTTCTCACTAGTCTAACTGCATATTCACGTAAAGCTTCTCTCTAGTCTAACTGCATGTTCACTTAAAGCTTCTCTCTAGTCTAACTACATATTCACTTAAAGCTGCTCACTAGTCTAACTGCATATTCACTTAAAGCTTCTCACTAGTCTAATTGCATGTTCACTTAAAGCTTCTCACTAGTCTAACTGCATGTTCACTTAAAGCTTCTCTCTAGTCTAACTGCATATTCACTTAAAGCTTCTCACTAGTCTAACTGGATATTCACTTAAAGCTTCTCACTAGTCTAACTGCATATTCACTTAAAGCTTCTCACTAGTCTAACTGCATATTCACTTAAAGCTTCTCACTAGTCTAACTGCATGTTCACTTAAAGCTTCTCACTAATCTAACTGCATATTCACTTAAAGCTTCTCACTAGTCTAACTGCACGTTCACTTAAACTGCTCACTAGTCTAACTGCATGTTCACTTAAAGCTTCTCTCTAGTCTAACTGCATGTTCACTTAAAGCTTCTCTCTAGTCTAACTACATATTCACTTTAAGCTTCTCACTAGTCTAACTGCATATTCACTTAAGCTGCTCACTAGTCTAACTGCATGTTCACTTAAAGCTTCTCACTAGTGCAACTGCATGTTCACTTAAAGCTTCTCACTAGTCTAACTACATGTTCACTTAAAGCTTCTCACTAGTCTAACTGCATGTTCACTTAAAGCTTCTCACTAGTCTAACTGCATGTTCACTTAAAGCTTCTCACTAGTCTAACTACATGTTCACTTAAAGCTTCTCACTTTAAGATGCAACACTCTTAAAATGCAATGCTATCCCTTAACTGCTTTCAAATGTATATGGAGGAAATAGAGATATGGGTGATGAGAAATGTATAGGGGGAGAAAAAGAGAGATATGAGGGGGGAAGAGAGAAAGATATGATGGGGAAGAGAGAGAGATATGATGGGGAAGAGAGAGATATGATGGGGAAGAGAGAGAGATATGTTGGGGAAGAGAGAGAGATATGATGGGGATGAGAGAGAGAGATATGATGGGGAAGAGAGAGAGAGATATGATGTGGGAGAGAGATTTGATGTGGGAGAGAGATTTGGGGGGGAAATAGATATGGGGCAGAAACTAAGAGATATGGGGGTATAGAGATATTGGGGGGATAGAAATATATGGGAGCAGAAACAGAGAGATATGGGGGGAGAATTAGAGACATATGGAGGGAAAGACAGACATGTAGGGAGGGAGCAACATATATGGGGACGGGGGGGAGAAAAAGAGAGATAGGGGGGGGAAAGAGAAAACTATATGATGGGGTGACCAAGAAATATATATGGGGGTAGAGAGAAAAATAGATAGGTGGGAGGCCAGCAAAAGACATATTATGGGGGGAAAAAGAAAGAGATATGAGGGGGGGGGAGAAAGATAGATATGGAGGCATGGAAAAAGAGATATATGGGGATGGGAGAAAGAGATATTTGGGGGGAGAGCAAAACATATATTATGGGTGGGATATAAAGAGATATATGGTGTGGAGAGAGAAAGTGTTATGGGGAGAGAGATATATGGGTGGGAGGAAGAAGGAGATATCTGGGGGAGAGATATATGGGGGGTAGAGTCATGCTACCGTACCCAAAGGGCCCAAACACTGTGAAAACGGCTGCCATAAAGATCCAGTCTGTGTTCCAACCTGCTCTGTGCACTGGAGCCTTCGGCTGGCTGGTATATCTCCGAGAAGCTTTGCCGGAGATACCGAGGACGAGGTTTGCAAGGCTTTTATGGTGTGAATAGCATCCCCGATGTCTGGAAGACCTGAAACCCCCACAGACGTGGAAGTACTCCCGGGTAAGCCTTATAAGCAACGCCCAGCACCTAGTTATCCCCCATAACCCCTTGTTTTGGTGATTTCTAACTCTGTTCTGTGTATTTGGTTGGGCGTGTTGGCTCCGGCCAAAATAAACGTATTTTATTGAACGCCTTTGACCTGTCCAGGTGCCTTGATCCCGGTGAATTGTTCTGGTCTCCCGTGACAATCACCGCACACACGACATCATGGACGATTGACATGGGTTTTTGCGCCATTTGTAACGGGAGTATGAGGGTATGTAGGTCGCACTTCTTGGTTAGGTGGCTTTTGAAGAAGGCTCCATTGGGAACCGAAATGTCGAAATAAAGCTACAAAGGAAAGAATCGAGGCCCCAACTTTAACTTCTGTACATGCTGCACGTCATCGATTCGGCCTCCGGGATAATATGGAAAGAATCATATCTATGGGCATCATGTGATGTTACCTCCCTATATACCTGCATTCAACATTAAAGGGTATTGCAGCGGTTTCTACATTTTCTAGATATATATGAGTCTATCTGGTATACATAAACAATTTCTACTGTGCAGTATTAGCTTTATCTTGAGCGATAATATTTTTTTATTTGAGGATACATTCTGTCTCCAAACCTGTGGTACGGCCATGGGGTCAGGGTTCGCTCCCGGCTATGCAAACCTTTTTATGGGTTTATGGGAAGAGCAGATCATTTGGCAAAATGACAAGCTGGGTGCGAGCCTAGTCTACTATGCTCGGTAAATACAGGGACAAGAAAATGTCTGTGAACCCCTTAGGATTTTCTCTTATTTCCCTTACTTCAAACCTAAAATGTTATTAGATCTTAATCGAAGTCCTAATAATAGATAACGATAACCTGATCAAACAAATTACACTAAAGCCAGATCCTTTTTTAACATTTATTTATCCACAAATGATTCAACGTTCAATATCCGTGTGTGAGAAAGTGTGTGAAACTTAAGATTCAGTACTGGGTGGCGCCCCCTTGAGCAGCAATAACTTCAACTGCGTGTTCCCTGTAACTGCTGGTCAGTCTCTCACATCGGGTTTGGAGGAATTTAGGTCCTGTCCTCCTTACAGAACAGCTTAAACTTAGCGACATTTGAGGGCTTCCTTGCATGGACAGCTCGCTTCAGGTCCTACCACACTATTTTAATGGGGTTTAGGTCTGGACTGTGATTTGGCCATTCTGCAACGTGGAATGTCTTCTTCTGCAGCCATTTTTTTGTAGATCTGCTTGTATGTTTAGGATCATTGTCTTGCTGCATGACCCATTTTTGCTTCAGCTCACGGACGGATGGCCTGACAGCCTCCTCTAGAATCTTCTTATACAATGCAGAATTCATGGTTGTGTCAATGATGGCAAGCTGTCCAGGTCCTGAGGCAGAAAAGCCGCCCCAAACCATCACACTTCCACCACCATGCTTGACGGTTGGGATGAGGTTCTTCTGTTCGAACGCAGTTTTGGTTTTCGCCAAACATAACGTTTCTCATTGAGGCTAAAAAGTTCTACCTTTGATTCGTCTGTCCAGAGAACATTGTTCCAGAAGTTTTGTGGATCATCTATGTGCTCACTGGCGAACTTCAAACAGCAGCAATGTTCTTTTTAGAGAGCAGTGGTTTTCTCTTTGCTATCCTTCCATGAACACCTTTATTCAGTGTTTTTCTGATAGTTGAGTCATTAACACTCACAGCCAAGGTGAGAGTGGCCTGCAGATCCTTGGATGTTACTCTGAGTTCTTTGTGACTTCCTGGATGATTTGCTGGTTTGTTCTTGGAGAGATTTTGGTAGGACGACCGCTCCTGGGTAGAGTGACCGTGGTCTTGAACTTTCTCCATTTGTCTGACAGTGGATTAGTATTCTCAAAATCCAGGGGGAGCATAAAGGGAACAGACAACATAGAATATCGAAGTGCAGATGATAGTGCAAAGATGAGTTAATATCAGCTTGATTCTTGGCTCTTATGTGCAGCCTACTCACAAGATGTAATAAAGCAACTCCCAAACTGTTCTTTTGTACCGGGTCAGGTTGTGCATCAGACAGGAGTATCAGGAGAGATGTACCTCAGCAATTGGAGAAAAAGGTATCCATAGCACAGATCAATATGGTATAAAAAGTGTTATATTAAGAGAGTAAAGCATCGCACTTGTGACGGTAAGTAAGGAGGAGGCACTTGTGACGGTAAGTAAGGAGGAGGCACTTGTGACGGTAAGTAAGGAGGAGGCACTTGTGACAGTAAGTAAGGAGGAGGCACTTGTGACGGTAAGTAAGGAGGAGGCACTTGTGACGGTAAGTAAGGAGGAGGCACTTGTGACGGTAAGTAAGGAGGAGGCACTTGTGACGGTAAGTAAGGAGGAGGCACTTCTGACGGTAAGTAAGGAGGAGGCACTTGTTGAGTTGTTTTCATCCTAATGATATGAGTTTACATTTCACCGATACCATTAATCCTCATTCATTTGTATTCCTAGATCTGAACCTTTCAGTAGACAAAGATATGAACATTGTCACCGACACACACTTTAAAGATGAGGCAGTTAACAGTTACGTTCATGCAAAAAGCAATCATCATCACAAATGGTTGAATAATATTCCCATGGGACAGTTTTACCGGAGGAAACGGAACTGTTCCACAGAAGAGGCTTTTTGTGGACAGTTCCAAGTCCTGATAGAGTAATTTACAGCTAAGGACTACAATGAAGAAACAGTTATGAGTATCCCTTGGAAAAGGTTAGGCTTTATGAATACAGACGTTCATCTGGCGTTCCATGCCAAGCGTCAGTTCAAAAGGTGATTACCTGAATAATCCCACGCTGGGATATTTCCTAGGAAGTCTGCTAGAGAGTCTGCTACCTGATGCCCCCAAGTTTATTACTATGTGTATTTATGTATTTATTTATAAAATGTTTTACCAGGAAGTAATACACTGACAGTTACCTCTCGTTTTCATGTCTGTCCTGGGCACAGAGTTATGATGACAGATACATGGTAACAAATATATAGTTACATTAAGTGAGCAGGGTCATACATAATATACAAGACATTGCATGCACAGTAAGAGTTAATATATATTATGGGCGTATGTAACAGTTACTGACCAGATTTAAAATGTGCGACAGCTTTAGTTGTGAAAGAAATTAGACTGGTGGTGGATGTGAGAGTCTCCGGTAGATTGTTCCAGGTGTGAGGTGCACGGTAAGAGGAGGAGCGGCCGGATACTTTGCTGAACCTTGGGCCCATGAAGAGTCTTTTGGAGTCAGATCTCAGTTGATAAGTGCTAGTGTAGTCATTCGGCATGTCAGATACAGAGCATACTGAACAAACATTGGGGTGTGCTCTGTTGTGACCCCCACTTGCGACCTAAAGAGGGCACCTGTGTTGTTGGTATATTCCTATATTGAAACGTTTTTCCCTTGTTTGGAGAGCACACACAGAGTGATCTGTTGGTGAACAGGGGGTTAATGAGTTTTGTGATTAGGTATTGTACCACTTCCATCTGCTATTGCTCATTTATTCCACGTTGTTTAAGGGAGTTCCTTCTATTGGTTTCGTACCCCTGATGAAGTCACATGGTAGTGACGAAACGCATAGGCTTGTTCTTTGAGACACCAACGTCATAACGCTATATGCGGTTGTGTCTGATCGCGAGAGGCCGTCCCACTGCTGGCATGCAGTTCCACATAGACTGTCTGGCTGGGTTATGCGGTGGAGGTCTGCGTTTTGCAATACCCCTGCGAGGACCATCTCTGCAAGCTGTGCATCAGGGACCTCTGCAAGCTGTGCATCAGGGACCTCTGCAAGCTGTGCATCAGGGACCTCTGCAAGCTGTGCATCAGGGACCTCTGCAAGCTGTGCATCAGGGACCCCTGCAAGCTGTGCATCAGGGACCTCTGCAAGCTGTGCATCAGGGACCTCTGCAAGCTGTGCATCAGGGACCTCTGCAAGCTGTGCATCAGGGACCTCTGCAAGCTGTGCATCAGGGACCCTTGTATCCAGTTGTGGTTGCTTTTGGACGCTTACCTGGTCCCTGTGGAGCAGTCCTCTGATGTCTGGATGAAGCTTCCTGGTGATTATTTCACACCAAAATGCTTTTTATTCTTCGTTCTTTGTAAGTGCATTTATCTACTCCCTTTTTATATAATAAATTGTCACACATTTATGCGCTATGGAACATGCACTATATATAATATATATAGTATATATGAGAGGGAGGGAGAGAGAGGGAGAGGGAGAGAGGGAGGGAGGGAGAGAGGGAGGAAGAGAGGGAGGGAGGGAGGGAGGGAGAGAGGGAGGGAGAGAGGGAGGAAGAGAGGGAGGAAGAGAGGGAGAGAGGGAGGGAGGGAGAGAGGGAGGGGGAGAGAGAGAGGTAGAGAGAGAGAGAGAAAAAAACAGTCAGCGCTAATTAGACAAATACATCCAGAAAAAAAACTGATGTCAAAGTTGTAAAAGAACAATATATCACAGATGTCAAATAGGTGAATATAACAGGGTGCAGTAGTGTTAACTCAGGTGCAATGATATGCAATGAACGCGACATGAATGGAACACTACTGCACGCTGTTATATTCTCCTATTTCATATCTGTCATGATCATTTAAGAAAAAAGTGTAGGTTTTGGGCGGTTCACAGCTCACCGTCGGGGTACAGTCAAATGTGTCCAAACGCAATTAGAAAAAAGGTTGTTTATTCAGTGCATGTAAAAACAGATCTGCCACAGAGTAACTCTGACGCGTTTCGTCCACCAATTCGTCCTATTGGTGGACGAAACGCGTCAGAGTTACTCTGTGGCAGATCTGTTTTTACATGCACTGAATAAACAACCTTTTTTCTAATTGCGTTTGGACACATTTGATTGTACCCCGACGGTGAGCTGTGAACCGCCCAAAACCTACACTTTTTTCTTACCTGATTATCCGGCTGGAGCACGCTCTATAGCGCACCTGATCTACTTCCTACCTGCAGTGCTTGAGGATTGAACTCGACGGGTCAAGATTGTGAGTACTTGCTCTCTGCGGGGTTATGTGTCTGTGCATGAGACGCCGGGATGTGTGAGGGTAGTGGCGGAGATTAACTGAGGTGGGCCGTTCACATGGTTCCGTGCAGGGAACACGGCATCACGGTTAGCTTGTCTCCTTACCACATTGTGGCCCCGTCCTGATGCTGAGTCTCGTGTGCACAGTCCTACTCCACTGTTCATATTTCCCTGATTCAGGACATTGATCAGTAGCGCTTATATTATTGCATTATTATCTTCATTGTGGACATTGTAGAATCTATTTGCTTAGCTAACCACTGTGAAGAGTCTGGGATTGCGGCGCCCGCGCCCTGGCCCCTCCTCACCTTCGTTAACCCCCGCTGCTGTGGCGCGCGCCCCTCGCTGGCGTCACTTACCTCCTGCTGCCCTGGGGGTTCCCCGCCGTCCTCAGCGTTCTCGCGCTCCTGCGAGATCTTCCTTCTCCCATGCGGCTGCCATGTGTTCCGGCCGCGCGCGTGAACAGCGCGTGCCGGTTGAAGATAATTTATTCGCTGCTCTAGCAGTGAAAACCCGCCCCCAGCAGACTAATAGGACCTCCTGCCAAAACAAGAGTCCTCACCTGCCTGCCAATCAAGTGGACCTATCCAGGATGGCTCCACACACTCCTCCGGGCCTGCCTCCACTCTGATTGGTCAGCCACACTTTATAATGCCTGTCCATTCTCTCACTCATTGCTCGACATAGTTTCCATTAGGATTACTACTCTGGCATTCTCTCTCTTATTCTCTCAGGTTATGACTTGGCTTGGAGGACGTCTATCTCTGGCTCTCGACCCCTGCTTGGACAATGACCTTCCGGAATTCTCCAATCCCTGACCTTGGCTAAAACGGCAACGACGACGGCACTTCTTCTCCGGTACCGGCAAGTATTGCTAGCTAACATCACCTGGCCTGGCAATGCCTAAATACCACACTCCGGACACGCTCCTTTTGCTGCGGGTGCGTGCCCATATACGTTCCTCACCTCAGTAGAAGGGACGGGTCTGGTCTGCGGGCAGCACCGGCGTAACAACCACCCAGTTAGAGAGGGCTGAACTACATGTGTAGATAGTCTCCAAAGCGGAGATAGGTTTTTGTTTGGCTTATTTTCCTATGTTTTGCTGTGTTAAAGGGGCAGGCGCAATAAAGCCTAATTTTAGTTTCACTTTAAACAGTCTTCATTGCGTACCTCTGCACACGTCCTCTTACAATGGGCAACCCTTGATGTACAAGCTCTGTACACCAATATTGTACACAGTAAAGGTATAGCTGTTGTAAAATATTTCCTAGATTTGGATGGGAAACTTCCTGTATCCCAACGGAGCTTTCTATCATGCATTAACTTCATCCTATCCCACAATTATTTTTTATTTAATGAAGTATTTTATCTTCAAGTCTGTTGAACGGCCATGGGTACTAAGTTCGCCCCCAGCTACGCAAACCTATTTATGGGTTTTTGGGAGCTGAATTTGATCTGGGCCAATGCTGAGCTGGGGGCGGGCTTGGTATATTATGGCTGGTTCATCAATGATATCATTATTATTTGGGATGGGAGAAGAGAAGTTCTTGAGGACATCATTTCTAGGTTTGCACCCAATGAGTTGGGTCTTACATTTACTCACCAATCCACGAAGAGCAAATTGTTTTTCTAGATCTGGTTCTGTTTGTGGATGATGAATTTAACATACACACCACTGTTCATTTTAAAGATGTATCTGCAAACAGCTACTTACATGCGAGGAGCTGTCACCACTGTAAGTGGCTGAACAACATTCCTCTGAGTCAGTTCAGTAGAATCAAGACTTTGTAGAACAGTCTAAAATGTTGGTGGATTGGTTTCTAGAGAAAGGGTATGAAGAATCTGTTATTAAAGAATCCCATTTGAAGATCAGGGACAAAAATAGGGATGATATAATGGATCAATCTCGCACAAGAATGTCTATAAACAAGAGTTCTAGGTCAGGGTTGGATGCAGAACAAAAGACAAACCTAAAGTTTGGACCACCGAAATGTATTACCAAATGTAACACTATCAAGCAAGATGGCACAATATGAACATGGAAATACATACTTGTCACAGCACAAGTATGTATTTCCATGTTCATATTGTGCCATGGTTACACAAAATTATTACTGTTAATGCCACTGATCGCTAGAAGGTGAACGCAAAAATCTGTGCTCAAAATGTTCCAAAAAAAGGCGATATGGTAAGTGAGGAGGGCTAAGAGAAGTGCAGTTATTGTTGGCCAAATAGATAAAGGGGAAGTCACGATAAAATTAGAATGACAGAGCAAAAAAAATAGAAACAAATTAATTTTTATTTGGTTACATTGAATATCCTCCCGTCATCTGTACGTTCTGTGACATCACACTGTCTGGAATTCTTGGAACTTCCTGTACCAGAACGACATCATCAAGGTGACAACACGGGGACTAAAATATATTTTTAATGATTTTAAAATGGTATTTTCCATGCTCTCCATAGTATGATAATTATCCCAATAACTATTCCATGGGGATAACTGAACTTTCTGGCTAAGAATATAAGACACTGAATTAAAGCAGCAATCCTTTCCCAAAATGATTCGTTTTTTTTTTTAATAGTTTTTTTTTAAATTGGGTTTACAAGCATTAAACAACAACATTACAATATAGAAGAAAATAAACAATAAGAAACAAAAAAAACATACTTTTACACAAAATTATTTTTGGTATTGCTCATCATACTTATATTTTCAGAATTCAACACATTAACACAAATAATAATAATAAAAAGAAAAAACAGATAATAGCATTTTCAAAGATTAACATCAAAGTTATCACCACACGGCCTCCGAACAGGATCTGGCATAAGATTCCCCATTCACCATCTCCCCCATCAACAATATACTGTACCATCATATTTCCTCAAGGGCGAAATTATCTGTGTCCCATCGCAATCAGTCTGAGGAGACCCCGAGAGGTATGCTCATATGTCTGTGTGATTGAATCCCTACCTTCCTGTGACATAATATCTATAAACTTTTCCCATTTAAAAAAAAAAATCTCGGTTCTTAACTCTTTATTCGTCTCGGCTTCTAATTTGTCCATCACCAATTTATTCAGATAGTCGTTTAAAATGTCTAAAGTGGGGGTTCAGGCTTTATCCGTTTCACCATCACTGTTTTCCTTGCTGCTAATCTCTGCTGGCCTGGGGCCATTGTTCCTTACATTGACCTCTTTCCAACGTTCCATACTTCCAAACAGCCCGGCTAAGGACTCTTCTATTGGAGTTACCCCAATAACTTTGTGTATGAACTGCAGAACTTTATCCCAAAAATCAGAAATAACCAGACAATCCCACAAACAGTCTGTTAAATCTGCCCTTTCCTGGGAGCACTTGGGGCACTTATCTTTAGATTTCTTTATCCCCTTATAATTGATATCAAAAGCATAATTGGCCCCATGCAGTATCTTATATTGCATCTCTCTCCACTCCAAGGACTTGCTTTTATTCTACCTTACCTGAACCAGGGTCACAGAGCTGGCTCGTGGTCACCCAACCTCTGGGGACCTTCAGTTCCCCTGTACAAAGGAATTTACATTTTGCTGTTGCTTCTTACACATGACCACCATTAAAAACAAAAATCACAACATCAGTTCTATTGGCTGCCAGCGTGACTCCACTGCCATTTTATGCCCCCGAGGCAAGCATTAGCAGATAGTGGGCAAAACCCTTTGTTGTTTGGGAAGCAGGGGGGCGCCAGAGATCGGGGAGACTACGGATCAACTCCAGGAGACCCCCGGCTCCAGTTAGCTAAATAAAACATGGCGGGCAGGCGGGTGCTCTATTGAAAGACATGGTGTTGAGAAGTTTCCATTGAGTATAGGATTAAAAGACAGTGGCAGAAACGCTAGGTGCAGGTGCTGGGATAGCGCACGAGAACCGGCGTTTACACCCGTCCATATGAATTCGAGCCAACACCAGATTGGGTGTGCTAATCCCAACATGTGTTTAGTAAATCTGCCCTGTCACGGGGGACCACAGCTTTTAACACCGAAACCACCGGGATCACCATCACCGGACAGGACACAATAATTGTGAGACCAGGACTTTTGGCAAATTTATATCTGGGATCATTCGCTAGGTAAAACAAGATGGTGGAATAAAATTATTCAGGGTAAACCCGCGTACACACAATGAAATACACAATACAGACGGAAGATACACACTTACTGGGGGTCTGGGGGGAAAATCTAGGCTTTCCTGGGGGCAGGGCGCCCGATTCAGCAAAGGCCTTACCCTGTTTACTCTACATCACTGGAATAAGCCTGGAACAAGCAACATTATTCCTCAGAACTGGCCCTAAGCTAGGCTAGGCCTCCCTGGCCCCTCAATGCCTAGTGCTTTGCTATTGCAAGCAAAGTCCCTGGGAAACCCTACCGGCGCTTCACTGGACCAGTCCCAAGATTACCTGTAAGCTGAGAGAGCTCTGATTCGGGCAGCCCCTTTCATAGACTTGTGTGTCCTGTCTAACATGAACAAGGACTGCCCACCACTCAGAGCGTGGGAACTTTTCACACCAGCCAATCAGAGCGGGGCTCATCTGGCTGCTGATGTCAGAGGAAGGGGCGTGCCAACCCGCATCTTCCCCCCAGCCCACTCATGGCCACCTGCTGGGCAGGCTCCACAGTGTCTCAGAGAACAAAGATGGCTTCTGGGCCTGTTCCTCTGCCCCTCCCTGCTAAACCAAATAGCCCGACACCTCTGGACATCCTGGTTCTCCTTTGAACTCAGATGTCTATGCAGACATCCTGGCACCTATGCAAAATGCTCAGACTGACTGCATAGATATTTATACATACAGTATAACACACTATAAACCAGGGGTGTGCAAACTTTTGCAGCTGGGCCCCCCTCTGCCTTCTGCCCCCAGTGCTCGCGCCCCACTTACCTCAGTTCTCAGGGTCAAATGACATCACGTGACCCCGCTGCGTCATTTCACGCCGCGTTGGCATGGCGACGCGTCAACAGCCGTCTGAATCTCGGCAAGAAATAGCTTGCAGGGGCCTCACGCCGTGGGGAAGAGCGTGGGGCCTCTGCAGCCACCGCGCCCACCTAGAAAAATCTCCCGCGCCCCCCAGTTTGTGCACCCCTGCTATAAACCATACTTTAATAAAGTATAAACCTTGGGGGACCTTATATATGTGTGGGAAATTAGTCTGGGATACCTGAGCTCGAAAATCAGGAGTCTGGGGGACACTGTGCAGCCCCAATGTAATTCACCCCACGTACCCACAAATAGTGCCTGCTCGCCAGGGAGAATTAAAGGACTACCAGTAACTTCGGCCCCCAAACTCCTGCAAACAAAAGGAATACATTGCGACCCAAATATCCCGCCTAAAACTTACACTCCCAAAATCTCATGTCTCTAGGACACAGGGAACACCAAAAGCCCTTAAACAGGTCAGCTTTTTGCTATACTTTACATGGGACTTCCATAGCCCCCCCGTCCTTATGTACAGACGGGTACCCACAAATTATACACTATTTGCGGGTTTTCATAACAGTACTACTGGCTACTCTGGTCAGCAACACATTACAGTTTAACCCTAGTTGCTCCCTAATTTCCACCCTTAATCTCCTGCTCCCAGAGTCCCTGTCTTGCCGCTATTTCCTAACAGGGATCCTCCTATACCTGGCATCCCCAGCTTACATTCCTGCAGGGGACCGTAACATGGGGACAAATACAGGAGAATACATTACAGCGCACAACTAGGCCCAGGAGCGGACACTTCAGCCCTTGGCGTACGGTTTATAGAGGCAGCCAGCCGGGCGTGACCTTTATTAATGTAGACTGGCTACCCCCTACCGTCACAAATTGAATAACCGGAAGTATATTCTGGCAAGGCAGCAAACACACAAAACATACATAAACACAGTGTAACACTCACCAACTGGGGGCGAGAAACTAGCCTCAACTAGGTGCGGGGGCCGGCTTCAGTCAGCATGTCCTGAGCATCTTCTTCCCCGGCTTCTCAGTGCTTTCTCACAAAGCACTATTGAATCTCCCACCAGCCGCGTCTCCGATCTGCTCAGAAGTTGTTTGGGCTTTCCCGGCTGCTCCGGCGCTTCTCCGTCAAGCACAGTGCTATTTCCCACAGAGCACTTTGGAAAGCCCACCAGCCGTGTCTCCGATCGACTCCAGAGATATTCTGGTTCCCTGCTAGCTATACTTTACATGGAGCTGGAGCCACCGGCCAATCACAGCGCGGATCATGACTGTGCAGCCAGAGGACGAGAGCTCGACCGGCTGCACCAATGGGAGGGGGATCGTCTAGGTGCTCGGGACCGCTCCTGCATGATGGAGCTGCTGGGAATTCAAACTTGCCAATGGAAATCGTGCCTACGCGGCTCAGACCCGGCAAACAGTTCCGTTGGCAAGTGGTGTACCTCCTGCTCAGTAGGTGCCTCAGTGTCTGCGGGGAACAAAGGCTCTACCCTGCTGAGAGCCCGTCCCCAGACCTGTTACTCAGCCCTTCCCCGCTCACCATTTGTCCTGGTGCTTAGCTGCCCCCAGCCTTTTGTCACGATCCGACATTTCTCTGTAGACACCCCAGATAAGTGAATTACTGGGTCTGCATACAGAGAAATGTTTATAACATATAAATCAAATTACTGGCTGCCTTACTAACTGTATGTGAAACATGCTACATTCTAACATGGGGAATAAAAGTGCACTTTTAATGTTGCAGTCCCCTTTCCCCAATTCATACAGTGTTCCCCCTTCCAAACATCAGACAGTGATTATAACTCGTTTCTGGTAGGGGTTACACAAAACATTACATATATCGTCCACAATGAGCCTCACAGAGGCGGCCATTACACACGGTATTGGGGTAGCCAAACGGGCTTCACCTTTATTATGTGAGGATGGCTACCCCTACTGTCACAGACCCCATGGAACGTTCTATTCTCTTTCTTCCACCTCTTGTGAGGTCTCCAGCCACAGATCTTTCTGATCTGTATACACCAAGGTTTTCAAACATACCGAACTCCAGAAGCTGACATGAGCCGCTCATTCTCGTTGCCAAGAAACATTTCTCATCATTCTAAACTCGCGTCTGGCGCCCGAAAAGGGAAAGTGTGACATTACTCAAAAGGGTTACTAATGGTAATGCACGCATCCAGAGTACTGCTAATGACAGACTTCCGGTCACCGGTAAAATGAGTCTTACTAGATTGGGACAGAGCCTTCGTTTCACTGATGGGATTCAGCCCTGGCTATGGCAACAAGGTGCCCAAACTCACAAGAATTCAAGGACCAAACAACTAGGATGGTAGCACAACCAATGGGTATCAGTAGGGAGACCATCCAAGAGCTACTGGGCTATATCAGTGGTGCCTCCCACCCATTCCCGGTAACCACAAGTGCTCAGTGGGAACTACAAAGTCAATACTATACCCTGGTGGTTTCTGGGGGATATAAGAACTCTGCTAACGCTGGGATCACAGAACTCCCAGAAATAACAACCAGAATACATTAAATAAAAAATGAGATGAACCACAGAGCTATTACATAGTGTGACAGAGTCACTGACTCAGTAGGCTGTGACAGTGAATGGAGAGATGCTGCAGCCAGATCACTGAGTGTTAATCTCCTCAGACAGAGAAAGCACAGCTGAAGGCTGATTAAACAGGGGTTGAACTATCAGTGAAACAAGTGCTTTAAAAAGCAGGAAGTTGCTCACACAAGGTGAGCTTGTTTTTCCACAGGAAGGTGGAGAGAACTCTCCCGGCTTGGAAGCCGTAGCAGCTGCTGCTGCTCTGGTCCCCAGTCCTGCGAGGAGCTTTGCTGCTGGGACCAGCTGGGACTCCAACCCAGGATAAAGATAAACATTGCTGCGAGGCTGGACACAGCCTGCTCCCCGGAACCGTGTTCCTGTTTGCTGTTTGGAGCTGAAACAGATAAGACTTTATTCTTATTATGCTTATTGGTTATCGTTTGTGTAGCATGTTTTGGGCATGACCAGATTAGCTGGCTGTCCTGTTAGTAAGGGCTCAAGAAGTGAGTTAGTGTCCCTAACGGGACTAGGCTTTAATTTGCAAGAAAGTAGTTTCTTAAAGGGACAGTGCACCCGTATTTATTTTGGTTGTGGCTAATAAACCACTATAGTTGAACGTTTCCCACCGTGTCTAGCGTCTTACTGACCCTGCCGCGAGGCCGTCCTGCCACAATAGTTACATAGTTACATAGTTACATAGTTACATAGTAGAGGAGGTTGAAAAAAGACGTACGTCCATCAAATTCAACCTATGCTAAATTTAGACAACATTATAGATACTTTATCCTATGTCTATACTTGTTGATCCAGAGGAAGGCAAACAAAAAACCCCAAAATCATATCATCCAATGATATCTCATAAGGGGAAAAATAAATTCCTTCCCGACTTCAAGAATTGGCAATCGGATTATTCCCTGGATCAACATCTTTCCCATGTATACTTATTTGGTATATCCCTGTATACCTTTCCTTTCTAAAAAGATGTCCAACCTTTTTTGAACAAATCTATTGTATCTGCCATCACAGTTGCCATGGGTAATGAATTCCACATTTTAACTGCCCTTACTGTAAAGAACCCTTTCCTTTGTTGCTGGTGAAATCTCCTTTCCCCCAACCTAAAGAGATGCCCCCGAGTCCTTTGTACTGCCCGTGGGATGAATAGTTCTTTTGAAAGCTACTTGTATTGTCCCCAAATATATTTGTATATAGTTATCATATCCCCTCTTAGATGCCTCTTTTCTAATATAAATAAATCTAATTTAGCTAGCCTCTCCTCATAAGTTAGATTGTCCATCCCCTTTATTAATTTGGTGGCTCTTCTCTGCACTCTCTCTAGTTCCATAATGTCTTTTCTAAGGAGGGGTTCCCTTCCATCCATTGCCCGTTTAATGCAAGATAAGATCTAGTTTGCCTTTGCAGCTACTGCATGACTTTGGGCACTATTGCTAAGCCTGCTGTCTACAAGCACTCCTAAATCCTTCTCCATCAAGGATTCCTAGGTACTAGTAAGGAACCCCAGCAGCTGTCAATTAATGTAATGTAATGGTGATGTAGGTGCTCCCAGGTAAGTATTATGAACAACAGAGAAAAGAAACCTAGTATTGGGCACTCGATACATCTAATGGGTGAGATATGAAAAAATTAAAACAACTTTAATAAACCACTATTAAAATATTGGGGATTAAAACGAGTATTAAATGCTTGGACCCTAAATTCTGAACATTTAATGCCAGGTTCTGGATCAACGAGCCACGTGGAACTATGGACAAGATACATCGACGATGTGTTCTTGCTCTTGCGTGGCTCAGTGGATAAGCTCAGAGAATTCATTCAGACTCTGAATAAGAATACTCTGAATCTGAAGCTTACTCTGGATTTCAACTTAAATAGCATTTGCTTTTTAGACATCAGAGTATCCAGAGGAGTGAATGGCGAACTCAGCACCACCATTTTCAGAAAACCCAAAGCCACCAATAGCCTACTTCAGGCTGTTAGTCACCATCCTAGGGCACTAGTGAAAGGCATACCAGTAGGCCAATTCCTGCGGTTAAAACGCAACTGCAGTGACAATGGAGAATTTGAAAAACAGGCAATACTGATGACAAATAGATTTATTGATCGTTGGTACAGCAAAAAGGTGGTCAGGAGGGCTTACAAAAGAGCCAAATTTATACCTCGGGCTGACCTTTTGAAACAAAAGACACCTCAGATAGAAAAGAGAATCATACGTTTTATTGGTGGGTACAACAGCCAATGGCATAAGGCCAGGAGTATATTCCAACACCACTGGCATATACAGACATCCGACCCAGACATTCAAGGGGCAGTGTGCAGTTACCCGTCGATGGTGAGCCGCAGGGTAAGGAACCTTCGGGACTCCCTAGTACATAGCCACTACACTGAACCCCAGGTGAGTAACTGGCTCACACCAAAACCACTTGGTACCTTTACGTGTCAAAGATGCAAAGCCTGCAGAAATATTATGGTGACCAAGACATTTTCCAACCATGACGATACAAAATCGTATGATATACAAAAGTTTATCAACTGTGTCAGCGTAGGGGTCATCTACCTGGGGATCTGTGCGTGTGGCAAAAAATATGTGGGTAAGTGTCGAGAGAGGGGGTTTGACATGGGATTAAAGGGGTTACACCCCATTTGGCCACCCCCTGATCTCACTTGGGAAGTAAGAACTGGACTGGGGCCAAGTAATGTGTTTGTACCTTGCTTCAGAATCCAACTGTTTATTCCCCTGTATAAATGTATTGTCTCACCCCAGTGTTTGCACCAACACATACACTAGGGTTGATGCGGGAGGGAAGGGGTTAATGTTAATTCAGTGATTATAGCCCTTTGTTCCCTTTTCCCGCCTTTTCAGGCTCCATTTTGCAGCCTTCCATAGGTCGCCATTGAGGCTCCATGCATTCTAATGGCAGAAGTAGCGGTTTTGGACCTGTTTTCCAGCGATGACCAGCAGGTGGCGTCCGAGAGGAGGAGTGGTGGTTTCCCATTGTAAGTCAATGGGGCCATTGACTTCAATGAGGATTCATCGACGCCGGCCTCGAGGAACAGGTTGGCAGCCATCCAAACCGCAGATCGCAAAAGCGGATACAATGTCTTTGAAAAGAGTTTAATCACTTCGGTCAAGTTCAATGACAATTGGCATGGGAATCTTAGGTTCTAGGGCACCTGGGAATAAAATTATTGTTGCCCCTAGCCCCTAGGAACCCCCACACACCCCCCCCCCACGGGTCCGGGAATGAGGGACCCCCGTAAGGGGTCGAGCGGAGAAGGAGGCTCGCGCCATTGACTTTAATGGCGGAGCGGAGGCCCCATTGAATCCAATGGCGGCGTGCACCCATGCATTGTCTATGGCGGTGCCGGCCATTGATTCCAATGGGGAAAAGCCACGTGACGTGAAAACGGCTTAGTGCGAAATGGTGAAAAATGTAAGTCCATATCTCCGGTTCCGGAAGGACCAGAGGGCTGAGATTGGGGTGGCATGTAGCCAAGGTTCCGGCATTAATGCATGGCCATTCCCAGCCCTCTCCAAACAACCAGACGGAGTGTGGGCAAATGTAAAGATTTGTGGTTTTTCCCATAGACTTCAATGGCGGCGTTTCCCCCATTGAAAGTCTATGGCGGGGAACCCCATTGACTGCAACGGCGGAGTTGCTCCATTGAAGCCTATGGCGGTGGAGCCCGTTGATTTCAATGGGAAAAAGTGAAAAGCAGAGATTCATTTTTAAAGGGACGAATCCTGTATTTTAAAAAGTGTTTTAAAGTGCATTTATGTATCTCCGGTTATGGGGGTCGCAGAGAGACGAAACTTGCTCACTATGTAGAGTCACTGTCGGCATAAAAAACTGGCAGGTTTCGACCCACTGGGCCCAACAGAACAGAACCTATTAATATGTGAAGATATTAAGCTGTGAATAGTATTTTGGATATTGTATGAGGATGCAGACCCCATCTGCTATGGTAATAGGTCAGGAGGACAGACAGATAGTCTAGCATAAGTCCTCTGATCAAAGGTTGACCGCCCTGATTGTTTACAGTAGGGCAGAAGAACAAAGGAACTGAGTGGTCTGTAAGTGTCATACTTCACACTTGCAGATAAGCAGGATTCTACTTCAAAGAGATTTTGCTAGCCAGTTAGGCGCCCTACGGTTAAGAGTAAGAGCTGAGATGGGATATAAACCAGGCTCAGCCCTTACTCAATTGTCTTTGTGATTTTCAAGATTGCTGTATGAACTGCTAGTCAAGATTTCTGACTATTTCATCATTCCAACTTTAAGTAAGTGCATATTTTGTCTGTTATTTGTATATCTCGTGTGTTCAACTTTTTCAAGGAATAAATTATATTTTATCATTTCTAGTCGTATTCCGTTCAACCCAGGTATTTTTGGTGTATATTATATCTTGTCATAAAGTTACCGTGACAAGCTATATAATAAAACTGGTGGCAGCGGCGGGATTGAACTGAACCTGTATTACAGTTTACTGCGGGACTCTGTAATACAGTTGGAACTCGGGTGAATTGTGAGTTCCTAAGGCTAAAGATATTGGACACACAGTGTACAACATATAACACAAGATATGGCACCTCCTCACTATTCCCCTACTTGTGAGAAGCATTGCCTCCAGAACCAAAGTGCCGGCCATCCGTGTGACTGGAGCCGGGCACCGAGACCGGAGGAGTGCATCAAGTCGGCGCGGGGACCGGCAGCCGGCAAGGCTGAGAGAGAGGCGGCGATCGGTGAGCATGAAACCCGGCCCGGCTGAGCAAAGAACCACCGCTGCAGCCGCCGTAACCAGCAAACCACCCGGAGGGCAGGGAATGGACCCAGCTCCGGGACAGCAGAGACTTGGGGAGGGAGCGGGTGGTCTCGGAGACCACGGAAGTCTTGCACCAGGAGAGGTAACGGCCATTGCGGCGGCCCGTCCATTTTCCCTGAAAGAGCTAGCACTGGTGTGTGCATTGGACAAGACGTGGTTCCCGGCGAAGTGGACCCAATTCATGGCATTGATGCCGCACCGACCCGCTTACCCCCTCCCAGAACCCGGGGCTCGAGCAACTCCACTCTGGACTCAGCAGCCCCTTGCGGGGGGTAGTCCACCGGCGGCGGAGAAGTTCCGGCACGAGCCCGGCGCTCAAGAGACTCCGCTCTGGACTCAGCAGCCCCTAGTGGGGGTAGTCCACTGGCGGCGGAGAAGCTCCGGAATGAGCCCGGCGATCGAGCTCCTACGCTCTGGACTCAGCAGCCCCATGCGGGGGGTAGTCCACCGGTGGCGGAGAAGCTCCGGCAGGCGCCGCGGCACTGCCAACAAATGGGCTACAATAATGCCCGGAGCCCGGACAGTGCACGGTCGGGCGAAGAAGCCCCTCAGGGCCAGCGATCATGAATGGCGGAAAAGATGACCCTGTTAGCGGCATCCTCTGATGGCTCCCGTCCAGCCGGGGCGACAACCCTTCGCGGGACGTCCCCTGGAGAACCTGGCCGGGCTGCATCGGCAACAGCGGCGGAGAGCGGCGGCCATCCATCGGATCCCGGCAGAGAACCGGCGGCAGCGGAGACGAAGCCGCCATTCTGGCATCTGGCCGGCGGCAATTTTATTTGGGGGGAGGGTTGGGGTGTGCGGGAGGTGGGTGATTCCCATTGTTTGGTGGAGTCAGCGATTCCCAGCGATGACCGGAGCCCCACGATCCATGCCGGTGACCCTGTACCAAAGCCGGGTGCTGTTGCGGCAGCTACCCGGGGCTCGCCCATGGCGGTGGTGGCGGAGGAAGAGCCGCGATTCCGGCAAAGTGCCGGAGCCCTTTCTGAGTGGGGGGAGGGACAGGGTTTGCGGGAGGGGGTTATTTTACCAGGATTGAATGGAGCCGTGTTTCTCACCGAGGACCTGGGACCCTTGTCCTGCACCGTTGTACCTGTACCAAACCCGGGCGCTGTTGCGGCAGCGGCCCATTGCTGCCCGGCCCAGATGATGCCGGCGGCGGCCACTCCAGTCCCCCTGCAATCGGGACCAACGAAGGCGGCGGTCTCTGCGGGGACCAGCGAGGTAAGCCAGACCAAGTCGCAGACTGACCCTGACTTATTTTTTCCCTTGACTGTACCCTGTTGTTCCCTTGTAGGGGTGACCGGTGGGCGGCAGGAGATAGGGGCACCAGGGGAGGGGAGGGAAGGGCAGCTTGTAGGGCAGCTAGGCTTTCCCATTACCCTGGTGGAGCATCAAGGGGACTCTCAGTTACGAGCCCCACTGTTGCAGCCTTGCTATGGGCTGGAGGTTTCAGGGGTTGTGGCACAGTTAGACCACCCCAGGGTTACCTACCGGCCAGGAGCTAAGGTGGGTGCATCTGCACCAGCAACCCTGAGCTCACCTCCGGTAATGGGGGCACAGCTTCAGGGAGAGGGGCTAGCCCCGTTAGCACCCAGCTCTAGGGTAGGATTGCCTGGGAGAGGGTTGGGTGGGCCAGTGGGAACCAGGGAGGGAGGGCAGCAAGTGAGCCATCCAGATTTCCCCATTACCCTGGCAGAGCCTCAGGGGGTCTCTCGGTTTGGAGCCCCACTGTTGTTGCCTGGCTATGGGCTGGAGGTATCAGGGGCAGTGGCACAGTTAGCCCACCCCAATATTACCTGCCAGCCAGGAGCCAAGGCAGGTGCTTCTGCACCAGTGCCCATGGGCTCCTCTCCAGTAATGGGGAGGCAGTGTCAGGGAGAGGGCCTCACACAGGTGTCCTTAGGGTCCAGGTTAGGAATAGCTTGGGAGAAGAGGAGTGAGGGAAGGCTGCAGGTAGGTAGCCAGCACCAGGTCTCAGTAGGAGAAGAAGGGCTAGTGGTAGCCAGGGAGGGAAAGCAGTAGGTATGGCAGCTAGAGTTCCCCATTACCCTGGCGGAGCCTCAGGGGGTCTCTCAGATCAGCAACCCCCTGTTGCAGCCTGGCTATGGGCTGGGGGTATCATGGGCAGTGGCAAGCTTGTGCCACCCCAGGGATACCTGCCAGCCAAGAGCTAAGGCGGTTGCATCTGGAAAGGTGCCCCATAGCTCATCCCTGGTCAGGGGGAGACAAGGTCAGGGAGGTAGGTGCACTCAGGTAGTTCCAGTATCTGGGTTAGGATTGCCTAGGGGGGAGCGGAGTGCAGGTGGGCTGCAGGGAGGTAAGCAGCAGGAGTCATCAGCAGGGGCTGAGGTGCTGGGTCTAGGGGAGGCTAGGCAGGGAGCCACTGTGGAGCAGGGGGAGATAGGAGGTTAGTGGGGTGTCAGGCAGCTGGCAGAAGCTAGGGATGGGCCAGGTAGGCAGGAGGTCCCTTGTGTTGACTTACCCGGAGTGACCCCCCTGACAGATTCCCCAGGGTTCCCAGAGGTGGGGCTGTGGATAGGTAGGCAGCCAGGAGCAGTAGCCAGGGCTAGGGGGGTACAGCAGAGGGTTCTGTCCCCAGTGTAGCCAAGGGTAGCTACAGGGAGGAAGGACAGCACAGTGGAGTGGAGTGATGCTGGCCCTAGCAGCAGTGGTGGTAGCAGGTGCTTGTTTCCTGGCCTTCAGTTTTGAGAGGGCAGGGGCAAAGCACCTGGGTACCAGGGACTCCAGTACAGGATACTGGGAGATTGCCTTGTCCCAGGGGGCCCAGGAAAGGGTAGGAGTCAGCACCCCAGGTGGTTTCTGGAATCCAGAAGTGATGCCACTCGTGGTGGGGACTGCCCTAGAGCCAGGGGGGAGAGGCAGAGGTATAGCGGAGCAGCTACAGCTGGGCACAGGGCCAGGGCAGGTAGGGTCCCTACAGGATAGTGACATAGCTCTTTACCAGACTTGGTTGACAGGAAAGCGATGGTCTGTGCTTGATAGCTGGTCTCTCGCTGGTGCAGAGACATTCCAGTCTCTGGGCAGTATGCAGCCTGGTCTGCAGAGGTGCCCCTTCACAATGGGCTTGATTCACCAGGCACTGGGTGGGGGGCAGAGGGTGGCAAAGGAGGATGCCCGGCGGCCACGTTGGAGCCCTGCTCAGCAGGATCTGGACTTCACTATCCAATGTGGCCAGGACAATGTACTGAACAATGCCGGAGGACAATTTTGCCAGGCCAACCCCTCAGGACTTATTGAGTGCTTCAAGGATGCCAGTGGTGTCCCAGTGCCAGGGGGGGCAGCTGGGTCACAAGGCACCCATTGAGCAGGGGAGGTGTCATGAGAGAGGGTGTTTGGCCCGGATTTAAAGGGGTTACACCCCATTTGGCCACCCTCTGCTCTCACTTGGGAAGTAAGGGTTTAACTGGACTGGGGTCCAGTAATGTGTTTGTACTGTACCTTGCTTCAGAATCCAACTGTTTATTCCCCTGTATAAATGTATGGTCTCACCCCAGTGTTTGCACCAACACATATACTAGGGTTGATGCGGGAGGGAAGGGGTCAATGTTAATTCAGTGATTATAACCCTTTGTTCCCGCCTTTTCAGGCTCCATTTTGCAGCCTTCCATAGGTCGCCATTGAGGCTCCATGCATTCTAATGGCAGAAGTAGCGGTTTTGGACCTGTTTTCCAGCGACGACCAGCAGTTGGCGTCCGAGAGGAGGAGCGGCGGTTTCCCATTGTAAGTCAATGGGGCCATTGACTTCAATGAGTATTCCTCTACGCCGGCCTCGAGGAACAAGTTGGCAGCCATCCAAACCGCAGACCGCAAAAGCGGATACAATGTTTTTGAAAAGAGTTTAATCACGTCGGTCAGGTTCAATGACAATTGGCGTGGGAATCTTCGGTTCTAGGGCACCTGGGAATAAAATTCTTGTTGCCCCTAGCCCCTAAGAACCCCCACACACGACCCCCACCGGGTCAGGGAATGAGGGACCCCCGTAAAGGGTCGAGCAGAGGAAGGTCGCGCCATTGACATTAATGGTGGAGCGGAGGCCCCATTGAATCCAATGGCGGCGTGCGCCCATGCATTGTCTATGGCGCCACCGGCCATTGATTCCAATGGGGAAAAGCCGCGTGGCGTGAAAACGGCTAAGTGCGAAATGGTGAAAAATGTAAATCCATATCTCCGGTTCCGGAAGGACCAGAGGGCTGGGATTGGGGTGGCATGTAGCCTAGGTTCCGGCATTAATGCATGGCCATTCCCAGCCCTCTCCAAACAACCAGACGGAGTGTGGGCAAATGTAAAGATTTGTGGTTTTTCCCATAGACTTCAATGGCAGCGTTTCCCCCATTAAAAGTCTATGGCGGGGAACCCCTGTGACGATAGTGAGGGTTTGGCCCGGGATTAACGGGTTTACCCCCCAAGAGCCCCCTCCAACCTCGCCAGGGAGACAAGGGGTTAACTGGGCTGAGGCCCAGAACTGTGACTTAACCCTTGTTAAATAACATGAAAATGCTAATTCCCCTGTGTAAATGTATTGTTGCGGGATCAGTGTCTGCATAACACACCCACTGGGTCATAAGGGGAACCCCCCAAGTGCCCACGTATTAAAAATATAACTTTGTCATAAGGGGGACATATATTTTTGATAAAATGCCTTTCTGCAGTCTTATAAAGACAGGCCAAATGCTAATAACCTCTGCCTGCCTTTGTAATGCGTACCAGGACCAAATGGGTCTATTCACGTTTTGATATGCAAGCTTCCTCACTGGAAGTGTATATCAACAGAGAGTGATTACCTAATTGCTATGCAAGACCCAGGAAGGATCAACAGGTAATTACCTAGTTGGTTATGCGAGAAGCTACAAGCCTACTTCAAAAGGTTTTATTGATGGGGGTAGGGGTGGAGAACCCAAGCAGGATATCAAAATGAGTAACCTTATTAAATATAAGAATACTATGAGATGTCCTTGGCTGAAAAGGATAAGAATTACATATTTGTATTCATGGGACTTCCGCGCCACCAACCGTTACAAACACTTAATATCTGGCCCTTAGTGGCTGCCAGATATTAATATCTCTATTCATTTTCATATTACACTGTAATGTTTGGTCTCTCTGCGAGCGTCAGGTGTGACGGACTGTATTAATATATCTCACCTGACTGTGTGTATTACGGAACGGAAGTTAGGCAATGATTTGCAGTAAATATGACATTTTGGTTGAGTTCTGAGGAACCCCTGTTGTGATGAGCAGGAAAGGCTAGAATTTACAAGCCTGGTCATCAAAGGCTAAATTGCTAATTGCTTATGCTTGGCCCAACGGACAAAAGGAATTAACTAGAGTAAGTGTAACTTTTCACACTGGACCCTGGAAGCCCAAAGTCAGCTTCAAAAGCTTCAAAGGGGATTTTACTAGACGGCACGGCGCCGTGAGCTGGGATGCAAGGGTTAAAATGATATATAAGTCAGAGCCACCCTTTTATCCATGTTGTTCATGCAAAGTTCTTCATGGTTCTTCATTGTTCTTCATGCAAATGATCTTCATGCCTGCATGTCATCAGGCCTGTTGTGCTATACCATCTTGATTGCTGAGAAGAAATGCCATGCATATGTCCTGCCTGTGTTGCTGTGATGTCAACTGAAATATGGGAGAAGTGGCCAGTCTGTAATCCTGATGGCTTTCTTGCCATAATCTTTAAGTAAGTGTCTATATTTTGCTGTTATTGTATAATCTGCTGTGTTCACCTTTAGAAAAGGATGTATACCAAAGAAGGTACACTGAAGGATCCCCTTGCAGGCGCACCGCAGACCTTTATAGTATAGACGGTCAGGGGTGGATGTAGTAAATAGAATAAACTTTATTTAATAACAATGTAGATGTGTAGTTAAAACAGTATATAGTGCAGTACCATATACTTAAATAAAAGATAGACAGTAATGTCTATACAGCTCCGCCAAGCGTCTCGCTGAGCTCCTGGGCTCTGGTAAATGTAGTATCGTAACTACACAGGGTACCTATTGTCCTTCAAGTCACATGTTCCGTGGTAAAGGTAAGTATACGTGATGATATGTTAACATACACGGTACGATCACTTATGATAATTCCCCTTGGTCTCTACTAGGTGTGTAGAGTGGATAATGGGGTATGTGATCAAGGTTATTGTGGATAACCCATTATCCACTCTACACACCTAGTAGAGACCAAGGGGAATTATCATAAGTGATCGTACCGTGTATGTTAACATATCATCACGTATACTTACCTTTACCACGGAACATGTGACTTGAAGGACAATAGGTACCCTGTGTAGTTACGATACTACATTTACCAGAGCCCAGGAGCTCAGCGAGACGCTTGGCGGAGCTGTATAGACATTACTGTCTATCTTTTATTTAAGTATATGGTACTGCACTATATACTGTTTTAACTACACATCTACATTGTTATTAAATAAAGTTTATTCTATTTACTACATCCACCCCTGACCGTCTATACTATAAAGGTCTGCGGTGCGCCTGCAAGGGGATCCTTCAGTGTACCTTCTTTGGTATACATCCTTTTCTATTCTGTACATCCCTAGGCAGCACACATTCACCAACAAGGGGTTAGAGCGAGGTCTCTTTCTATTATATTTGTGTTCACCTTTATCAAGGAATAAATTACATTTTATCATATCTAAGTCTCGTCCCAGTTCAAACCCAGGTATATATATATATTTATATATAGTTTTGGTGTAAATTACAACCTGTCACAAGCTACCGTGACAACCCCATTGACTGCAACGGCGGAGTTGCTCCATTGAAGCCTATGGCGTCGGAGCCCGTTGATTTCAATGGGGAAAAAGTGAAAAGCAGAGATTCATTTTTAAAGGGACGAATCCTGTATTTTAAAAAGTGTTTTAAAGTGCATTTATGTATCTCCGGTTATGGGGGTCGCAGAGAGACGAAACTTGGTCACTATGTAGAGTCACAGTCGGCATAAAAAACTGGCAGGTTTCGACCCACTGGGCCCAACAGAACAGAACCTATTAATATGTGAAGATATTAAGCTGTGAATAGTATTTTGGATATTGTATGAGGATGCAGATCCCATCTGCTATGGTAATAGGTCAGGAGGACAGACAGATAGTCTAGCATAAGTCCTCTGATCAAAGGTTGACCGCCCTGATTGTTTACAGTAGGGCAGAAGAACAAAGGAACTGAGTGGTCTGTAAGTGTCATACTTCACACTTGCAGATAAGCAGGATTCTACTTCAAAGAGATTTTGCTAGCCAGTTAGGCGCCCTATGGTTAAGAGTAAGAGCTGAGATGGTATATAAACCAGGCTCAGCTCTTACTCAATTGTCTTTGTGATTTTCAAGATTGCTGTATGAACTGCTAGTCAAGATTTCTGACTATTTCATCATTCCAACTTTAAGTAAGTGCATATTTTGTCTGTTATTTGTATATCTCGTGTGTTCAACTTTTTCAAGGAATAAATTATATTTTATCATTTCTAGTCGTATTCCGTTCAACCCAGGTATTTTTGGTGTATATTATATCTTGTCATAAAGTTACCGTGACAAGCTATATAATAAAACTGGTGGCAGCGGCGGGATTGAACTGAACCTGTATTACAGTTTACTGCGGGACTCTGTAATACAGTTGGAACTCGGGTGAATTGTGAGTTCCTAAGGCTAAAGATATTGGACACACAGTGTACAACATATAACACAAGATATGGCACCTCCTCACTATTCCCCTACTTGTGAGAAGCATTGCCTCCAGAACCAAAGTGCCGGCCATCCGTGTGACTGGAGCCGGGCACCGAGACCGGAGGAGTGCATCAAGTCGGCGCGGGGACCGGCAGCCGGCAAGGCTGAGAGAGAGGCGGCGATCGGTGAGCATGAAACCCGGCCCGGCTGAGCAAAGAACCACCGCTGCAGCCGCCGTAACCAGCAAACCACCCGGAGGGCAGGGAATGGACCCAGCTCCGGGACAGCAGAGACTTGGGGAGGGAGCGGGTGGTCTCGGAGACCACGGAAGTCTTGCACCAGGAGAGGTAACGGCCATTGCGGCGGCCCGTCCATTTTCCCTGAAAGAGCTAGCACTGGTGTGTGCATTGGACAAGACGTGGTTCCCGGCGAAGTGGACCCAATTCATGGCATTGGTGCCGCACCGACCCGCTTACCCCCTCCCAGAACCCGGGGCTCGAGCAACTCCACTCTGGACTCAGCAGCCCCTTGCGGGGGGTAGTCCACCGGCGGCGGAGAAGTTCCGGCACGAGCCCGGCGCTCAAGAGACTCCGCTCTGGACTCAGCAGCCCCTAGTGGGGGTAGTCCACTGGCGGCGGAGAAGCTCCGGAATGAGCCCGGCGATCGAGCTCCTACGCTCTGGACTCAGCAGCCCCATGCGGGGGGTAGTCCACCGGTGGCGGAGAAGCTCCGGCAGGCGCCGCGGCACTGCCAACAAATGGGCTACAATAATGCCCGGAGCCCGGACAGTGCACGGTCGGGCGAAGAAGCCCCTCAGGGCCAGCGATCATGAATGGCGGAAAAGATGACCCTGTTAGCGGCATCCTCTGATGGCTCCCGTCCAGCCGGGGCGACAACCCTTCGCGGGACGTCCCCTGGAGAACCTGGCCGGGCTGCATCGGCAACAGCGGCGGAGAGCGGCGGCCATCCATCGGATCCCGGCAGAGAACCGGCGGCAGCGGAGACGAAGCCGCCATTCTGGCATCTGGCCGGCGGCAATTTTATTTGGGGGGAGGGTTGGGGTGTGCGGGAGGTGGGTGATTCCCATTGTTTGGTGGAGTCAGCGATTCCCAGCGATGACCGGAGCCCCACGATCCATGCCGGTGACCCTGTACCAAAGCCGGGTGCTGTTGCGGCAGCTACCCGGGGCTCGCCCATGGCGGTGGTGGCGGAGGAAGAGCCGCGATTCCGGCAAAGTGCCGGAGCCCTTTCTGAGTGGGGGGAGGGACAGGGTTTGCGGGAGGGGGTTATTTTACCAGGATTGAATGGAGCCGTGTTTCTCACCGAGGACCTGGGACCCTTGTCCTGCACCGTTGTACCTGTACCAAACCCGGGCGCTGTTGCGGCAGCGGCCCATTGCTGCCCGGCCCAGATGATGCCGGCGGCGGCCACTCCAGTCCCCCTGCAATCGGGACCAACGAAGGCGGCGGTCTCTGCGGGGACCAGCGAGGTAAGCCAGACCAAGTCGCAGACTGACCCTGACTTATTTTTTCCCTTGACTGTACCCTGTTGTTCCCTTGTAGGGGTGACCGGTGGGCGGCAGGAGTAAGGGGCACCAGGGGAGGGGAGGGAAGGGCAGCTTGTAGGGCAGCTAGGCTTTCCCATTACCCTGGTGGAGCATCAAGGGGACTCTCAGTTACGAGCCCCACTGTTGCAGCCTTGCTATGGGCTGGAGGTTTCAGGGGTTGTGGCACAGTTAGACCACCCCAGGGTTACCTACCGGCCAGGAGCTAAGGTGGGTGCATCTGCACCAGCAACCCTGAGCTCACCTCCGGTAATGGGGGCACAGCTTCAGGGAGAGGGGCTAGCCCCGTTAGCACCCAGCTCTAGGGTAGGATTGCCTGGGAGAGGGTTGGGTGGGCCAGTGGGAACCAGGGAGGGAGGGCAGCAAGTGAGCCATCCAGATTTCCCCATTACCCTGGCAGAGCCTCAGGGGGTCTCTCGGTTTGGAGCCCCACTGTTGTTGCCTGGCTATGGGCTGGAGGTATCAGGGGCAGTGGCACAGTTAGCCCACCCCAATATTACCTGCCAGCCAGGAGCCAAGGCAGGTGCTTCTGCACCAGTGCCCATGGGCTCCTCTCCAGTAATGGGGAGGCAGTGTCAGGGAGAGGGCCTCACACAGGTGTCCTTAGGGTCCAGGTTAGGAATAGCTTGGGAGAAGAGGAGTGAGGGAAGGCTGCAGGTAGGTAGCCAGCACCAGGTCTCAGTAGGAGAAGAAGGGCTAGTGGTAGCCAGGGAGGGAAAGCAGTAGGTATGGCAGCTAGAGTTCCCCATTACCCTGGCGGAGCCTCAGGGGGTCTCTCAGATCAGCAACCCCCTGTTGCAGCCTGGCTATGGGCTGGGGGTATCATGGGCAGTGGCAAGCTTGTGCCACCCCAGGGATACCTGCCAGCCAAGAGCTAAGGCGGTTGCATCTGGAAAGGTGCCCCATAGCTCATCCCTGGTCAGGGGGAGACAAGGTCAGGGAGGTAGGTGCACTCAGGTAGTTCCAGTATCTGGGTTAGGATTGCCTAGGGGGGAGCGGAGTGCAGGTGGGCTGCAGGGAGGTAAGCAGCAGGAGTCATCAGCAGGGGCTGAGGTGCTGGGTCTAGGGGAGGCTAGGCAGGGAGCCACTGTGGAGCAGGGGGAGATAGGAGGTTAGTGGGGTGTCAGGCAGCTGGCAGAAGCTAGGGATGGGCCAGGTAGGCAGGAGGTCCCTTGTGCTGACTTACCCGGAGTGACCCCCCTGACAGATTCCCCAGGGTTCCCAGAGGTGGGGCTGTGGATAGGTAGGCAGCCAGGAGCAGTAGCCAGGGCTAGGGGGGTACAGCAGAGGGTTCTGTCCCCAGTGTAGCCAAGGGTAGCTACAGGGAGGAAGGACAGCACAGTGGAGTGGAGTGATGCTGGCCCTAGCAGCAGTGGTGGTAGCAGGTGCTTGTTTCCTGGCCTTCAGTTTTGAGAGGGCAGGGGCAAAGCACCTGGGTACCAGGGACTCCAGTACAGGATACTGGGAGATTGCCTTGTCCCAGGGGGCCCAGGAAAGGGTAGGAGTCAGCACCCCAGGTGGTTTCTGGAATCCAGAAGTGATGCCACTCGTGGTGGGGACTGCCCTAGAGCCAGGGGGGAGAGGCAGAGGTATAGCGGAGCAGCTACAGCTGGGCACAGGGCCAGGGCAGGTAGGGTCCCTACAGGATAGTGACATAGCTCTTTACCAGACTTGGTTGACAGGAAAGCGATGGTCTGTGCTTGATAGCTGGTCTCTCGCTGGTGCAGAGACATTCCAGTCTCTGGGCAGTATGCAGCCTGGTCTGCAGAGGTGCCCCTTCACAATGGGCTTGATTCACCAGGCACTGGGTGGGGGGCAGAGGGTGGCAAAGGAGGATGCCCGGCGGCCACGTTGGAGCCCTGCTCAGCAGGATCTGGACTTCACTATCCAATGTGGCCAGGACAATGTACTGAACAATGCCGGAGGACAATTTTGCCAGGCCAACCCCTCAGGACTTATTGAGTGCTTCAAGGATGCCAGTGGTGTCCCAGTGCCAGGGGGGGCAGCTGGGTCACAAGGCACCCATTGAGCAGGGGAGGTGTCATGAGAGAGGGTGTTTGGCCCGGATTTAAAGGGGTTACACCCCATTTGGCCACCCTCTGCTCTCACTTGGGAAGTAAGGGTTTAACTGGACTGGGGTCCAGTAATGTGTTTGTACTGTACCTTGCTTCAGAATCCAACTGTTTATTCCCCTGTATAAATGTATGGTCTCACCCCAGTGTTTGCACCAACACATATACTAGGGTTGATGCGGGAGGGAAGGGGTCAATGTTAATTCAGTGATTATAACCCTTTGTTCCCGCCTTTTCAGGCTCCATTTTGCAGCCTTCCATAGGTCGCCATTGAGGCTCCATGCATTCTAATGGCAGAAGTAGCGGTTTTGGACCTGTTTTCCAGCGACGACCAGCAGTTGGCGTCCGAGAGGAGGAGCGGCGGTTTCCCATTGTAAGTCAATGGGGCCATTGACTTCAATGAGTATTCCTCTACGCCGGCCTCGAGGAACAAGTTGGCAGCCATCCAAACCGCAGACCGCAAAAGCGGATACAATGTTTTTGAAAAGAGTTTAATCACGTCGGTCAGGTTCAATGACAATTGGCGTGGGAATCTTCGGTTCTAGGGCACCTGGGAATAAAATTCTTGTTGCCCCTAGCCCCTAAGAACCCCCACACACGACCCCCACCGGGTCAGGGAATGAGGGACCCCCGTAAAGGGTCGAGCAGAGGAAGGTCGCGCCATTGACATTAATGGTGGAGCGGAGGCCCCATTGAATCCAATGGCGGCGTGCGCCCATGCATTGTCTATGGCGCCACCGGCCATTGATTCCAATGGGGAAAAGCCGCGTGGCGTGAAAACGGCTAAGTGCGAAATGGTGAAAAATGTAAATCCATATCTCCGGTTCCGGAAGGACCAGAGGGCTGGGATTGGGGTGGCATGTAGCCTAGGTTCCGGCATTAATGCATGGATATTCCCAGCCCTCTCCAAACAACCAGACGGAGTGTGGGCAAATGTAAAGATTTGTGGTTTTTCCCATAGACTTCAATGGCAGCGTTTCCCCCATTAAAAGTCTATGGCGGGGAACCCCTGTGACGATAGTGAGGGTTTGGCCCGGGATTAACGGGTTTACCCCCCAAGAGCCCCCTCCAACCTCGCCAGGGAGACAAGGGGTTAACTGGGCTGAGGCCCAGAACTGTGACTTAACCCTTGTTAAATAACATGAAAATGCTAATTCCCCTGTGTAAATGTATTGTTGCGGGATCAGTGTCTGCATAACACACCCACTGGGTCATAAGGGGAACCCCCCAAGTGCCCACGTATTAAAAATATAACTTTGTCATAAGGGGGACATATATTTTTGATAAAATGCCTTTCTGCAGTCTTATAAAGACAGGCCAAATGCTAATAACCTCTGCCTGCCTTTGTAATGCGTACCAGGACCAAATGGGTCTATTCACGTTTTGATATGCAAGCTTCCTCACTGGAAGTGTATATCAACAGAGAGTGATTACCTAATTGCTATGCAAGACCCAGGAAGGATCAACAGGTAATTACCTAGTTGGTTATGCGAGAAGCTACAAGCCTACTTCAAAAGGTTTTATTGATGGGGGTAGGGGTGGAGAACCCAAGCAGGATATCAAAATGAGTAACCTTATTAAATATAAGAATACTATGAGATGTCCTTGGCTGAAAAGGATAAGAATTACATATTTGTATTCATGGGACTTCCGCGCCACCAACCGTTACAAACACTTAATATCTGGCCCTTAGTGGCTGCCAGATATTAATATCTCTATTCATTTTCATATTACACTGTAATGTTTGGTCTCTCTGCGAGCGTCAGGTGTGACGGACTGTATTAATATATCTCACCTGACTGTGTGTATTACGGAACGGAAGTTAGGCAATGATTTGCAGTAAATATGACATTTTGGTTGAGTTCTGAGGAACCCCTGTTGTGATGAGCAGGAAAGGCTAGAATTTACAAGCCTGGTCATCAAAGGCTAAATTGCTAATTGCTTATGCTTGGCCCAACGGACAAAAGGAATTAACTAGAGTAAGTGTAACTTTTCACACTGGACCCTGGAAGCCCAAAGTCAGCTTCAAAAGCTTCAAAGGGGATTTTACTAGACGGCACGGCGCCGTGAGCTGGGATGCAAGGGTTAAAATGATATATAAGTCAGAGCCACCCTTTTATCCATGTTGTTCATGCAAAGTTCTTCATGGTTCTTCATTGTTCTTCATGCAAATGATCTTCATGCCTGCATGTCATCAGGCCTGTTGTGCTATACCATCTTGATTGCTGAGAAGAAATGCCATGCATATGTCCTGCCTGTGTTGCTGTGATGTCAACTGAAATATGGGAGAAGTGGCCAGTCTGTAATCCTGATGGCTTTCTTGCCATAATCTTTAAGTAAGTGTCTATATTTTGCTGTTATTGTATAATCTGCTGTGTTCACCTTTAGAAAAGGATGTATACCAAAGAAGGTACACTGAAGGATCCCCTTGCAGGCGCACCGCAGACCTTTATAGTATAGACGGTCAGGGGTGGATGTAGTAAATAGAATAAACTTTATTTAATAACAATGTAGATGTGTAGTTAAAACAGTATATAGTGCAGTACCATATACTTAAATAAAAGATAGACAGTAATGTCTATACAGCTCCGCCAAGCGTCTCACTGAGCTCCTGGGCTCTGGTAAATGTAGTATCGTAACTACACAGGGTACCTATTGTCCTTCAAGTCACATGTTCCGTGGTAAAGGTAAGTATACGTGATGATATGTTAACATACACGGTACGATCACTTATGATAATTCCCCTTGGTCTCTACTAGGTGTGTAGAGTGGATAATGGGGTATGTGATCAAGGTTATTGTGGATAACCCATTATCCACTCTACACACCTAGTAGAGACCAAGGGGAATTATCATAAGTGATCGTACCGTGTATGTTAACATATCATCACGTATACTTACCTTTACCACGGAACATGTGACTTGAAGGACAATAGGTACCCTGTGTAGTTACGATACTACATTTACCAGAGCCCAGGAGCTCAGCGAGACGCTTGGCGGAGCTGTATAGACATTACTGTCTATCTTTTATTTAAGTATATGGTACTGCACTATATACTGTTTTAACTACACATCTACATTGTTATTAAATAAAGTTTATTCTATTTACTACATCCACCCCTGACCGTCTATACTATAAAGGTCTGCGGTGCGCCTGCAAGGGGATCCTTCAGTGTACCTTCTTTGGTATACATCCTTTTCTATTCTGTACATCCCTAGGCAGCACACATTCACCAACAAGGGGTTAGAGCGAGGTCTCTTTCTATTATATTTGTGTTCACCTTTATCAAGGAATAAATTACATTTTATCATATCTAAGTCTCGTCCCAGTTCAAACCCAGGTATATATATATATTTATATATAGTTTTGGTGTAAATTACAACCTGTCACAAGCTACCGTGACAACCCCATTGACTGCAACGGCGGAGTTGCTCCATTGAAGCCTATGGCGTCGGAGCCCGTTGATTTCAATGGGGAAAAAGTGAAAAGCAGAGATTCATTTTTAAAGGGACGAATCCTGTATTTTAAAAAGTGTTTTAAAGTGCATTTATGTATCTCCGGTTATGGGGGTCGCAGAGAGACGAAACTTGGTCACTATGTAGAGTCACAGTCGGCATAAAAAACTGGCAGGTTTCGACCCACTGGGCCCAACAGAACAGAACCTATTAATATGTGAAGATATTAAGCTGTGAATAGTATTTTGGATATTGTATGAGGATGCAGATCCCATCTGCTATGGTAATAGGTCAGGAGGACAGACAGATAGTCTAGCATAAGTCCTCTGATCAAAGGTTGACCGCCCTGATTGTTTACAGTAGGGCAGAAGAACAAAGGAACTGAGTGGTCTGTAAGTGTCATACTTCACACTTGCAGATAAGCAGGATTCTACTTCAAAGAGATTTTGCTAGCCAGTTAGGCGCCCTATGGTTAAGAGTAAGAGCTGAGATGGTATATAAACCAGGCTCAGCTCTTACTCAATTGTCTTTGTGATTTTCAAGATTGCTGTATGAACTGCTAGTCAAGATTTCTGACTATTTCATCATTCCAACTTTAAGTAAGTGCATATTTTGTCTGTTATTTGTATATCTCGTGTGTTCACCTTTTGCAAGGAACAAATGATATTTTATCATATCTAGTCGTGTTCCGTTCAACCCAGGTATTTTTGGTGTATATTATTGTAGAGGGAGAAAGGGGGTGGCCCGGTATTAAAGGGGTTGCACCCCATATGGCCATCCCCTGACCTCACCAGAGAGACAAGGGGTTAACTGGACTGTGGTCCAGGGATGAGGTTTGCACCTTGTTGTACCTTGAAAATGTATGTTCCCCTGTTCCCATGTTTCATTATAAGCATGTATTTTAATGTTTTAAAGTGCATTTCTGTATCTCCAGTTCTGGAGGTCGCAGAGAGTTCATATTTGGCCAATATGTGGAGTTACTGGAGGCATTAAATACTGGCAAAGGTCGACCCACTGAGCCCACCAGAATGGAACTTATTAATATGTGTAGATATTAAAGTGTATATGTATTTTATTTTGGATCTGTTCTGAAAATTCAGACGCCATTTGCTAGGCTAATAAGTCATGAAGGGCAGACGGCTGAGTAGCCTAAGCGCGGTGATCAAAAAGTAACTGCCTTGATTGTTACCCAATGTCTAGGGATTAAGTATTAGTCAATCAACAAACTCTACCAGTCTAATTGTTACCTGAGGGCATGGGTTAGTCTGTTAGTCTATGTCTCCACATTAGATAATTGTTCACCAATAGGCTGTGTTCAATGTTAATAGGGTTGCACAGGTATATAAACTGTGTCAACCCTACAGTTTTTAGTTGTGCTTCTGATACCATCTTGAATGTCACTGGATTGCTGGAGTTGTGCTTCTGATACCATCTTGAATGTCACTGGATTGCTGGAGTTGTGCTTCTGATTCCATCTTGAATGTCACTGGACTGCTGGAGAATTGCTAGTGGATACTTCTCCACCCCCCAACCCTAAGTAAGTGTTACCTTCTTGTCTGTTAATTGTACTATATTGATGTGTTCACCTTATTTAAGGAATAAATTATATTTTATTATATCTAAGCCTCGTTCAGTTCAACCCAGATATTTGGTGTTCATTATATCTTGTCATAAGGTACCGTGACAAGCTCTATAATTAACTGGTGGCAGTGGTGGGATTGAACTGGACCTGTGTTACAGTATACTGCGGGATACTGTAACATAGTAGGAACTTGATGATAATTGCAAGTTCCTGGGACTAAAGATATTGAACACACAGTAGTGCAACAGTTAACACAAGTTGTAACACCACCTCACTGGTGCGACTGAACCATTAGCGAGGCTGAAGGCTCATCCAACATGTGGACCCGAGCTCAGCTGAAGGACAAGTGCCGTGAATATGGACTGCCCTATTAGAACCAGGAGGTCGCAGACATGGTTGACGCAATCGGTGACTATGAAGCCTGGCTTGCAGAGCCCCAGGATACGGCTCAGCTTGCCCTTTTACAGCCACCCGGAGATCAGGGAAGGAACCCCGTGCCGGGGCGGCGGAATCTCGGGGAGGGAACGAGTGCACCTCCCAGGAGCAGTGCAACAGGAGGGGTACTGGTTGCTGCGGCTACCAGTCCGTTCACCCCTGAAATGTTGGCACTAATTACTGCATGGGGAGACAGAGGGACACCGGAAGAGCGGCTGCAGTTTCTCACTATGGCAGTGAACAGACCCGCTTATTGCCCCCCTGTCCAACCCAACACAGATGAACTCAAGCTGGATCAGCACAGTCCCACCAAGTTCGTGGAAGGTACTGATCAGATCGACAGTTTCTTAAAGAACTTTGAAACGCAGTGGCGGCGGTACAAAGTGCTTCCCCAGCATAGAGTTGCACGTTTGGACCCCTTACTGTCCGGCTTGGCTAAGCAGACAATGATGGCGCTTCAAGATGAGTATGCTGATGACTACGAACACCTGAAAGAACTGTTATTGTTTCAGTACGGTTTTACCCCTGAAGCCTACCGGGTAAATTCCGGCAGGAAGAGAGGCAACCCCAGGAGTCCTATGTTACCTAAGTGTCCCGCATGGCTTTGTACGGGATACGCAGGGTGGAGGGCTATGAGGCATGGACTTACCAACGCCTGCTGGACCTTATCTTTCAGGAGCAGCTCATGGAGCAGTGCCCGCCGACGGTGAGGGCTTGGGTGTACGACAAGAAGCCCAAGACTTACCAGGAGGCGGCGAGGCTTGCATATGACTATGTGGCCAGCCGAGCCCTGATGACCGCCAAAACAGTAGCCAAGGCGGCGGCGGCACCGGCCAGAAGGTCTGCCAATACCCCCCAATGGACTCAGAGGCCGCCTGCAAGAAGCAGTTCACCGAAGGCGGGGGAGCTTCGGCACGAGCGCCGGTGCTACAACTGCAACCGCTCTGGTCACATCAGACCAGATTGCCCAGAACCCCTGCATTCCAGCGGACCCCATCAGGGGCAATGCACCCCAGCTGCGAAGCCGGTATCCCGCATGCGGGTGGCTTCCACCACAGACTCCGGACCGGTCATGGAACCAACTCCCAGCGAGACGTCCCATGCAGCACCTTTCCCGGTTTCATCGGTGCTACAGCCAGGAGTGGAGGACATCTCAGCGCGGACCTGCAGCAGACGGATGGCCGGAGCAGACATCTCACCCCGGTCACAGTCGGTGACCGGCAAGCAGTCGGCTTGCTGGATTCAGGAGCTGCAGTGACCCTGGTCTGACCTGATATGGTCCGGCCAGAGGAATTGATCCCAGGCCCTGGGATACAGATTACTGTGGCCGACGGAGAGCCACGTTTCTTGCAAGTGGCCAGAATCTTTTTGGATTGGGGGGAGGGCCAGGGTGTGCGGGAGGTGGGGTTTTTACCCGGTTTGGATGTTGATGTTCTTCTTGGCAACGATCTGGGACCGATGACCTGTACCTATGACCGAGTGCCCAAACCCGCTGCAGTGGCGGCGGTTACCCGGAGCCAGACAGCGGCAATGGTGGTGGCACCAGTCCCCCAGCCTTTGGGACCAACGTTAGCAGAGGGCACAGAGGAGCCCGGGGTGGTAAGCCAGGATCAGTTGCAACCACAGACTGACTTACTGTTCCCTCTCACCCTTCCCCATTCCCCTGACGATAACATGACTGGGGGGTGGCCAGAATTAGGAGCCCAGTTTAGGACGCAGTGAAGGCAGACCCTACCCTGGCCGGCGTGAGACTTCGTGCGTCCGAATCTCAGGCAGGGGAGGGCACTGAGCGCTGCCTATGGTATAAGGGACTCCTGTATAGAGAAGAAGGGAACCCAGGGATAAAGGAGGGATTGACCGGTAAGCGACAGCTAGTAGTGCCCCAGGGGTATCGACAGCAACTGTTACGGGTAGCTCACTCTATTCCGTTAGCGGGACATCAGGGGGTCAACAGAACGCGAGCCCGGTTATTACAGCGTTACTACTGGCCGGGGGCATCTCGAGATGTGGGCAATTTCTGCCGCTCTTGTGATGCCTGCCAGCGAGTGGGTAAGGCGGGCGACCATGTGAAGGCACCCCTGAAACCCCTACCGATAATAGGGGAACCCTTCCAGAAAGTAGCGATGGATCTTGTAGGACCCCTTATGATTTCTAGCAGGCAGGGAAACACTGTGGAGCAGGTGGAGATAGGGGCACAGTTGAGTGCTAGGCAGAAGGGAGAAGCCAGGGACATGCTAGCTAAGTATGGGGCCCTCTTCACTGACATGCCAGGTAGCACACATCTCACAAAACACGCAGTGCTCACAGGGGACCTGTGGCCTCTGCATAAGCATGCTTATAGAGTGTCAGCAGAGGTCAAAACCAGTATGGAGAGGGAGATAGAGGAGATGCTGACCCTAGGGGTTATTACTCCGTCCCAGAGTCCTTGGGCAAGCACGGTAGTTCTAGTCCCTAAGAAGGACAAGACCACCCGGTTTTGTGTGGACTACCGCTTGCTCAACGCTGGGACGGTGTCAGATGCTTATCCCATGCCCCGCATGGATGAGATACTAGATGAACTCGTGGGGGCAAAGTATCTGACCACCATGGATTTGAGCAAAGGCTATTGGCAAATCCCACTGACCCTTGAGGCTAGGGAGAAGTCAGCATTCATCACTCCAAGTGGCCTTTATGAGTTTTTAGTGATGCCATTTGGGATGAAGAATGCCCCGGCTACCTTCCAACGCCTGGTCAATAGGTTACTAGAAGGGATGCAGAGCTATGCCAGGGCTTACTTAGATGACATTGCTGTCTTCAGTAATTCCTGGGACTCCCACTTAGGACATGTAGCTGCGGTGCTGGATAGGATCAGGGAGGCTGGGCTTACCTTGAAACCCACTAAGTGTATGGTAGGGATGGCAGAGGTCCTGTACTTAGGGCACAGGGTGGGTGGAGGACACCTCAAACCAGAGCCAGCCAAGGTAGAAGCCATAGTTCAGTGGCCTGTTCCAAAGACCAAGAAACAGGTCATGGCATTTTTGGGCACCGCAGGGTACTATAGGAAGTTTGTCCCACAGTACAGCGCTGTGGCCAAACCCCTGACTGATTTGACTAAGAAGCAACTGCCTGTGCTTATCACCTGGACTCCTGCCTGTGAAACTGCTTTTCAGGCACTGAAAACTGCGCTTGCTGGGGCCCCCATACTGGCTACCCCAGACTATACCAAACATTTCCTCATACAGACTGATGCCTCGGACTATGGCATTGGGGCTGTGTTGAGCCAAGTTGGGGACGACGGTAGAGAGCACCCTGTGGTGTACCTCAGCCGAAAACTACTTCCCAGAGAGGTCTCCCATGCCACCATTGAGAAAGAGTGCTTGGCCATTGTATGGGCACTCAAAAAACTCCAGCCCTATGTGTATGGAAGGGCTTTCACGGTCCTCACAGACCACAACCTCTTGAGTTGGCTGCAGAGGGCATCAGGGGAGAATGCCAAGTTGCTAAGGTGGAGCTTGGCCTTGCAAGAGTTTGAGTTTACGATTCAGCACAAAAAGGGTAGTGAAAACAGCAATGCTGATGGACTTTCACATCAGGACTATCCCTCTGAGACTGAGTTCGTTAAGGGTGCCAGCATTGCCCCACTCCCCGTTAGGGCCAGTGGGCCACAGGTCACCCATTAAGAAGGGGAGGTGTAGAGGGAGAAAGGGGGTGGCCCGGTATTAAAGGGGTTGCACCCCATGTGGCCATCCCCTGACCTCACCAGAGAGACAAGGGGTTAACTGGACTGCGGTCCAGGGATGAGGTTTGCACCTTTTTGTACCTTGAAAATGTATGTTCCCCTGTTCCCATGTTTCATTATAAGCATGTATTTTAATGTTTTAAAGTGCATTTCTGTTTCTCCAGTTCTGGAGGTCGCAGAGAGTTCATATTTGGCCAATATGTGGAGTCACTGGAGGCATTAAAAACTGGCAAAGGTCGACCCACTGAGCCCACCAGAATGGAACTTATGTGTAGATATTAAAGTGTATATGTATTTTATTTTGGATCTGTTCTGAAAATGCAGGCGCCATTTGCTAGGCTAATAAGTCATGAAGGGCAGACGGCTGAGTAGCCTAAGCACGGTGATCAAAAAGTAACTGCCTTGATTGTTATCCAATGTCTAGGGATTAAGTATTAGTCAATCAACAAACTCTACCAGTCTAATTGTTACCTGAGGGCATGGGTTAGTCTGTCAGTCTGTGTCTCCACATTAGAGAGTGGATACAGATAATTGTTCACCAATAGGCTGTGTTCAATGTTAAGAATAGGGTTGCACAGGTATATAAACTGTGTCAACCCTACAGTTTTTAGTTGTGCTTCTGATACCATCTTGATTGTCACTGGATTGCTAGAGTTGTGCTTCTGATACCATCTTGAATGTCACTGGATTGCTGGAGTTGTGCTTCTGATTCCATCTTGAATGTCACCGGACTGCTGGAGAATTGCTAGTGGATACTTCTCCATCCCCAACCCTAAGTAAGTGTTACCTTCTTGTCTGTTAATTGTACTATATTGATGTGTTCACCTTATTTAAGGAATAAATTATATTTTATTATATCTAAGCCTCGTTCAGATCAACCCAGATATTTGGTGTTCATTATATCTTGTCATAAGCTACCGTGACAATTATATCTTGTCATAAAGTTACCGGTGACAGTAAGACCAGGAGAGAATTCAAACAGAGGATTCTTGAACACCTGGGCACCATCAGAAATAAAAGTGACACCCGTGTCTAGGCATGTGAACATCTGCCAGAATGGGAACACTGACTCCATTAAGTTCATCAGCATTGATAAATACTCACCTGGCATCAGGAAAGGGAATTGGGACACAGACCTTTTAAGAAAAGAAGCAAGGTGGATATATACCCTGGGGACACTGTCACCTAGAGGACTGAACAAAGGTTTCATGTTTTCACCTTTTATTTGACATCCCACGACTCTCTCTGCTATTCTGGAACAACTAGAAATAATCTGTTCACCATTTCTGTGATTTAGCTTACATTCCTTGTCAGTCCAGTCTCTGGATTAGGACAGTACCCAAGGGTCACTGTCTTTATTATTATTCATCACTCATTTCACTGTATGTACCAAGGGTGTTTTTTTGTATATATACAATCATGAAATGTTACACCACTAGCTATCATTCACCATTTCTCACCCGCACTTCATTAGGGACATGAAATAGGTCCCCAATGCCTGCATTAAACTATCATAGCATTAGCTATCAGTTCGGCACTTATACTGGCTTTGCAGGCACTGTCCTCTATAATTTGTGAGGGATACACGCCCCCCAATCCTCTAGCAGCCGTGCAGTCAGAGACTCTCTGACGTCACGCACAGGGGGCGGAACAGAGTTAATGGGATGAGAAGTCTTTGAATGCAAGGGGTATAAAGGTACTCACATAACCGGTGGGTCCCTCCCCCTCTTACCTGCCTTGAGGAAGCGTTGTTACGCGAAACGCGCGCATCGGCACACGGGTGCACGCACATGACTCAGACGCCTACACGCGAGTCAGCTGGCGGCATTGCCTTCCAGCACTTGCAGCGTGCAAACTAACAAAGTGGCTTCTATATGGGATTGTCCAAGGGAGCATCTTAACCAGTAGCTTGCCACTCAGTCTGTCTACACTGTACAAGATAGATGCACATACAGTGTATAAGTTTCACTGGATGTGCACTGAGCTCTGTCTGTGTTTTATGTTCTGTCTCTGGTTTTAAATATATATTGCCATGCTCAGTAGCACTCCGCTGTGACACATATGCTTATATATATGTTGTGGTTATTTTGGGGGTTCAATATGAGCTTGTAGGCGTCCTGTATGTTTTACAATTCTTGTTTAGCTAGTCTTAGCTGATTGGAGGGTGGCAACCTTCTACCTAATTGAAGCTCACCCCTCCCACATTTAAATGGTTAAAAGCTCACTCCATAGCATCTCCGGGGAACTTGCCTGCTTGCAGTATGATTGTGACAAATCTAATACAGAGTGCTTTTCCTGGTAATGTACAGGTTAATAAAAGCTTCAATCAGACTTAGAACTTTGCAACTAATTTTGACAGATTTATTATAAATCATTCTTCCTGGTAATGCACAGGTTATTAAGAATTTATATTAGTGTTAGGGACCCTTGAGATGTGGTCTGCCGTGCAGTGGCTCAGGGGCTTACAACAATTTTGCCAAAATGTTAAACTAAAAGACCATTTTATTTAATAGATATTTATACATATATATGTAGGCACTGTACCGTGTATAAGTTTCACTGGATGTGCTAAAACTGAGCTCTGTCTGTGTTTTATGTTCTGTCTCTGGTTTTAATTGGATAAGTATTCTTGTGGTTTGGGGTGAGCAGTGGAAGTACAACCTTGTATCACTGGCTCACCATAAGACAAGCAGGGAAAAGCCATAACCACAGCGTCAACTGGATAATTGACTTGTGGTTAGATAATTGTTCCGTATTGCAACAATGTATAGTGTGGTCACAACACCAATTAAGGTCAATTGGGAGTACGTCTGCGGTTATCAGTCTGGACCGGGAATCGCTACTTTGAGTTCCGACCGCAGATGGGGGGGAAAATGTTTAAACCACACGCCACATCAAAGCCCTCACCCAATTAACGCTATAACTTTAGTTAGGAAAGTCGTAGCTTTCTAATTTTTTTTGTATGCAGAAGGCTAGGAAGGAATCATTTAGACTGACATGATTTTATTATTTGCAACTTGTGCATTAAAGATGCACCCAGATAGTGTGTGTTTAGCCATTCCAGGGGGAAGTCACGCATAAATGAATGTCCGGGCTTCTAAGAGACCCTGGGGAGAGGCCGCCTCGATGTCTGTAGAAGTCCGGAGCTTCAAAGATTTTAACCCGGCCTAAGTGTGAAGTGCCGGTAATTGAATTAAAACCACCTGCCCAGCAAATGGTGAGCTCTCCTGATGGGGGCCAGACATTCTGTCGGTGGGCAAGGGGCTTTGGCCAGGTATGCCAAGCGGGTGAAGTGTGACATTAGCGGATGACCCTTAGCCGGCCGTGACGCCCGTAGCCCGGTTAGAGACTACTGACAGCCTTGTCATAGGGTAGAATTTGGCTCCCACACCAAAGATTGGTTGCCCATTGCCCAGATAGGCTTGTAAGGGTATTATAAGCCCGTGCACGCCTTCGGGGCGTGTTCCCTGCTTTACATCGGAAAGGATAGCGGGCGGTACAAAAAGGACATTTTCACTGCAACCAAGGACTTGTACCGCGCTCATGATTTCGTAAGGACTTGAAAACGGATTCTGCAAGGGCAGGACAAAATTATTTCATTTGGCGGAGATACAGGGTCCGCAAGCTGCGCCCCTAGCCAAAAGACTGGTTCACGTCTCCTGCTTGTGTATCAACCCCGCTCCTGGGAATTGACACCTGGGGACCTGATTTCATGGACTTTCGTTCTGGAAGTATTTTATTTTGCCCCATTCCCGTGTTTATTCGTGATATTTTTGTAATTCAAGCTGTGTGTGTGTTCTTTGTAAATAAATCACAATTTATTTTATTTCACATTTTATTCAAAGGATCCAGGTATTAAATGTGTCAATAAGCACTGGTCTCCCGTGACACACACCCCTTGCGATCGCTGGTATTTAATGGAGGCTGACCTGTTACTGACTCCTCCTCCCCCTGATGAAGCGTGCCGTGCCACGTGCGTCGGTGAATGATGACGTCACAATGGTGATGTCCTGAAGCGAGGTGTCGCCATCTTGGTGCAGCGGCAACAGAATTATAACGGCTTGTATTGCGGTGATTACTGGGAACTATGTATATACTTTGACCGCTTAGATACACGATACCCTAACCAATAAGGTCAGATTAAGTAGGTGTGTCTGCGACTGTTGTGTGTTACTTTGTGTCTGTGTTTCATTAGTGTTATATCTCATTAGGCGGCCTACAACACATATAGTATATGAGATATAGGCCTCGTTCAGGGTGCCAGCTGCAGGAGTTGGAGGGTGGCAGTGCAGCAGTTTGCTGGGCGATCTGTGTTTATCCCCCAGCAGACTTTTCAGCGTTGAGGAGGGGGCGGGGTTACACACGGCAGGTAAAGTATCGAGGTTGCAGTCATGAAATCATTCTCAAGAATGATTTCATTGGCTGCCGAGGTCCCTGTGACGCTGCTGCAGCTCCAAAAAACGAAATTTTCGTTTCTTGAAACTGTTGCCAGCGTCAACTCCGGGCTTCGGAGACAGGGCAGTTGCTACCCTGACAACCAGTATTCAATTTGAATACTTTGTGTCCCACGGCAGCTCGCGGCAGCACGCCCTCCCTCCGAAGCCTGCACCCTGAACGAGGCCATACATATGTCCACACCTTTTGGCATGGCACTACAGGGTTTACCTTTCTATGACTATCCACAGAGACTGGAACTATTGTATTGATGCACTATTTGGCATATAGTTTATTTACCCACCTATACATCAGAAAGAGTGAGTACTATACCATTACTGCATTATTCGTGTATACATGGGACGTTCCTCCATACAGCTCTCAGTGTTTTGTATATAGAAGATTCTCTGTAGCTATGCTTATGCAGACATATATGGAGTATTATTTCTCTATGTGCAGTTAGGTTCTCCTTGAGGTATATACACTATATACATATGTCTGCTGCTGCACCATTTCCCTTGATTTTATGTTGATATATTTACTGTTCACCTCCATCACCTGTTTCTACACTGGCGACACACTTTATTCGAGCTTGGCTAGTCCCACGAATTCGGGTATACCCGGGTGTATTGAGGTTTGTGACTGTTTTCTGCCCGAGTGCATTGAGGTATTTTCCAAGCAGGGATTGAAGCATTTTATTCCCGCTGGCTGCAATAATGCACAGTATATATATATATACTGCATTACAATTCATGAATTTATGCCATCTGGTAGACACGCGAAGCATTGCAGCCTATTAAATCCTAATCATTATCATTTAACAGATCAGCCGCCCATCAGCCAGGCATGAACCCAGGCTGGGAAAGCAAATGCAATGGGGCTTGTCAGAGGTGAGGAGTGGTGCATTCCAGGTATCTGCCAGGTACATACCGGGTATTTGCTCGAATAAAGTGTGTCGGTGCAGTATATAGGGAATATACTCAGGGCCTCCAACAGCGGGGGACAAAAGACACGGGTGTCCCGGGCCCCGTGAGTCAGGGGGGCCCCTGCCCGTTATAATTTTTAAAAAAATGGCAGCGATCGCGCATGCGCAGAGCCGAGGTCCCGCAGGCTGTCCTGCCTGCTGCCTGTGGGCCTGGCCCTCTCCCCCCCTCCTCTCCCAACGTGGGACGGAAGCGCCAACCCTGCACCCCCGCGTGCGCCTCCTGCCCCATGCAGCAGCTGCGGGGGATGCTAACCTGCCAACCTTACGCCCTGCTCCCAGAGATCACTTCCTGCGCGCCCACCCAGCAGCAGCCGCGGAGGATGCTGTAGCTGCCTGGCATCTCGCCCCCCCCCCCAGCTGCCCACCTTCTGTCCCCCCCCCCAGCTGTCCACCTCCCGTGCGCCCCCCTCCTCTGCTTTCCCCAAGCCCACCTCCTGCGCCCTCCCCCCCTGTAATGGGGCAGCTGCCAACGGGACATCGGGGGCAGGGGGGGAAGCGGCAAGAAAGCAGGAAACGGCACCGGCACCCACCCGGTCAAGGTAAGTCACAGTCACCCACCACCCAGACACCGTCACCCACTCACCGTCACCCACCACCCAGACACCGTCACCCACTCACCGTCACCCACTCACCGTCACCCACCACCCAGACACATCACCCACTCACCCACCCACTGTCACTCAACCGGCATTCACCCACCCACCCACCGTCACTCACCCACCCACCCAGTCACTCATTCACCCAGTCACTCACTCATTCACCCACCCAGTCACTCAAAAATAAACAGGTTGTAATGTTTTTTTCTGTATCACATTAAGAAAACAGTTAAGTAAAAGTTGCACGCTAAAAAAATATTTTTCGCGGTAGGTGCGCTATGGGTTCAGGGGTGGTGCGCTATGGGGTTGAGGGGGTGCGCTCTGGGGGGTGCCCTGCTCCTTTCATTTGTCCTGGGTGTAGAGGGAGAGGGGGATTGGCCTGGTATTAAAGGGGTTACACCCCATATGCCTCACTTGGGAGCCAAGGGTTTAACTGGACTGCGGTCCAGGGATGTGGTGTTTACCTTGCTGCAACATGAAAATGTGTGTTCCCCTATTGTAATGTATGATCACCATGACAGTGTCTGCACCACACACACCCTGTGATCCATCCGGGAGGACAAGGGTTAATAGTTTGACAGTGATTATAGCCCTTTGTTCAATGTTCCCGCCTTTTTAGCCACCATTTTGCAGAATCCCATAAGTCGCCATTAGAGCTCCATTCATTTCAATGGCAGATCTAGCGGTTTTGGACCTGTTTCCCTCGAAGACCAGCAGGTGGCTTCCGAATGGAGGAGCGGCGGTATCCCATTGTAAGTCAATGGGCTCATTGACTTCAATGGGGATTCCTCGACGTCGATCTCCAGGAACAGGTTGGCAGCCATCCAAACCGCAAAACCGCAGAAGCGGATACTTTGTCTGAAAAAGAGCTAATCTCACTATTAGTCAAGTTCAACGACAAGTGGTGTGGGAATCTTAGGTTCAAGGGTACCCAGGAATAAAATTCTTTTTGCCCCTAGCCCCTAGGCCTTCCCAAACTTGACCAACACCGGGTCCAGAAATCCAGGACCCCCAGAAAGGGTTGCGCTAGCCAAGCGGGTCGTCTTCATTGACTTCAATGGTGGAGGAAAAAGCAGCGTGAGAAAACGGCTAAGTCCAAAAGCCGAAAAGTGAAAGCCCATATCTCTGGTTCTGGAAGGACCAGAGGGCTGGGAGTTGGGTCACCTGCAGCCACGGTTCCGGCATGAAGGCATGACCATTCCCAAACCTCTCCGACCAACCAGACAGAGTGTGGGCAACTGTAGAGGTTGGTGGGTTTTTCCCATAGACTACAATGGCGGCGTTGAAAGTCTATGGCGGAGCAGCCTCATAGACCCTAATGGCGGAATTTCCCCATGAACAGTCTATGGCGGCTGATCCCATTGACTTCAACGGCGGAGCCGCTCCATTAAAAGCCTATGGCGGCGGAGCCCGTTGTTGTCAATGGGGAATGAGTGAAAAACAGAGATTTATTTTAAAACAGAGAATCCTGTGATAAAGAAATAAAATGTTTAAACGGTATTTACGTAACTCCGGCCTGGAAGGTCGCAGCGGGCTGAAACTTGGCCACCATGGAGAGTCAGTTGGACCGCTGGACCCAACAGAACCGGTTATTTTAATGTCTTTATATTAAAACCTATGCTGTGTTTCAACGCGGGGATCAAAGCCCGCGAAGATTCCTGCCATCTGTGGAATGTAAAGGGTCAGAGAGGCGACCTATTATCTGAAAACAGACCCCGTGATCAAAGGATCATCCTCCCCAATTGTATACATTAGGGTGGAGAAGTACAGGGCATGAATGATTTGTAGGTGCTATAACTGACACCTACAAACAAATAATATCCTGGCCAGATAGCCCATCTGGTAGACTAGCTGGCACCCCTGACTGGGGTGTGTGGCTACAGAAATGAGACCCCCAGGGTCCCAGTACGCATGTGCCATCAAGCTGGGGGGCATGGGTTATTAATGTTCCCACGTTAGAGATTGGGTGCAGGTAATTGTTCTCCAATAGCCTGCACTCAATAGTAAGAATAGGGCTGAAAAGATATATAAACTGATATCAGCCCTACAGTCTTGTCTTCATTTTACCACCTGATTGATACCTGATTGCTGGAGAATTGCTATTTGATTATTTCTTCATTCCAACTACCTAAGTAAGTGTTACCTATTTCTGTTATTTGTACTGTCTGCTGTGTTCACCTATCTAAGGAATAAATATACTTTATTATATCTAATGCCGTGTTCAGTTCAACCCAGTTATTTGGTGTATATTATAACTTGTCATAAATTACCGTGACACTGGGCCCCATGATTTCTGTTGGCGGCCCTGAATATACTCTGTAGAATATGAGGTATATATCAACCATATTGAATATGGCGATAGAACAAAAGAAAAGCTGGGACGCTCCCTACTTTATGTGGCGTGTATAAGTATAACACCTGTGGGCTAGTGTAGAAACCAGAGGAGTGAGTATATAGTAGCCCTTGTCGCAGTTCTGCAGCTTGACCAAGAAGAAGATGAAACCCAGGATCTTCTTATAGCGGCGATGGATACGATGTAGTGGTCAGCGCAAGATGTTGATCTCAGCAAATAAAAAGATAATGAAAACACATAAAATTAGTGCATGTATTAAATGGACACAGTCTGTCCTCTTGTACATACGTGGAATGAGGGGGGGGGGGGTGGGGGCAGGAGGTGGGAAAGGGGGGGGGGGCGGGAAGGTGGTGAGGTATTAACTTGATATATGACAATAAAAAAGTAGTGGAACAATAATCATATAGCTCAGTGACTCACATGGCCTTGTGTGAGACCCTTCCCTCAGAGGCGGATGGGAAAATAGGTGACTGCATATGAATGCTCTAGCAGTAGGGGATATATAAAAATGGAAGAACAACTCACACGGCCTTGTGTGAGCCCCTTCCCTCAGTGAGTAAGTGCTGTCAGTCTTTTTCTGATAAGTCACGTCTCCTTCTCAGTATCTCTCAGTGGAGACAAGGTGTGGATAGCTCCTCTCCCGGGTGCCCATATAACAAGAAAGGGGCAGAGCATGTAGTCTCTCCACGGTCTGTGTTCTCTTCTGTAGGTTCTGGTCTGATAACCAAGTCGGACTCTTCCCACCTTCTCCAAGATCTTTTCCTGTGGCTGCTTGTGCTGGCGCGTTACTTTTCCACAGCGTGCCCTCTTGATACCAAGCTTTTTCCTATATCCATCTCCATACCAGACCAGGAGCTCCGTGTGTGGGGGAGGTCTGTGCAGGTTCTGTAGTAGATTTTCCTGTGGTCCTGCAACGCCACAAGGTTCTGTTCTTCCTTGTTTCTCGCACAATTTACAAACAGAAAAGGCTCCTGTGTGCTTCCTGCACCACTTTATTTCATCAAGTCTTGAAGAAATAAAGTGGTGCAGGAAGCACACAGGAGCCAAGAGGGCACGCTGTGGAAAAGTAACGCGCCAGCACAAGCAGCCACAGGAAAAGATCTTGGAGAAGGTGGGAAGAGTCCGACTTGGTTATCAGACCAGAACCTACAGAAGAGAACACAGACCGTGGAGAGACTACATGCTCTGCCCCTTTCTTGTTATATGGGCACCCGGGAGAGGCGCTATCCACACCTTGTCTCCACTGAGAGATACTGAGAAGGAGACGTGACTTATCAGAAAAAGACTGACAGCACTTACTCACTGAGGGAAGGGGCTCACACAAGGCCGTGTGAGTTGTTCTTCCATTTTTATATATCCCCTACTGCTGGGGCATTCATATGCAGTCACCTATTTTCCCATCCGCCTCTGAGGGAAGGGTCTCACACAAGGCCGTGTGAGTCACTGAGCTATATGATTATTGTTCCACTACTTTTTTATTGTCATATATCAAGTTAATACCTCACCACCTTCCCGCCCCCCCCCCCTTTCCCACCTCCTGCCCCCACCCCCCCCTCATTCCACGTATGTACAAGAGGACAGACTGTGTCCATTTAATACATGCACTAATTTTATCTGTTTTCATTATCTCTTTATTTGCTGAGATCAACATCTTGCGCTGACCGCTACATCGTATCCATATTGAATATGGCGCCTGCCTCTCGAGGATTTTTAGTACACCACACATGTTCAATTGTGTAGATGTTTATTGAAACTTTATTGTTTTTCACTTTTAGTCCTATGTGGCCATATAAAACATGTGTCATCTTTAGAGATATTTTGTATCTCATGGAGTAATTATCCACAGTGAGTGCTTGATATAGGATCTTTTTGGGGGTCTTTTTGAACCCACCTTTTTAAAATGACAATTGTTTGTCCTATAGCACACTGTTATGCCATTTCCTAAGTTAGTATTATCTTACCGTGCACCCCAAAACTGGAACAACCTACCAGAGACTCTCACATCCACCACCAGCTTAAATTCTTTCAAATCTAAGGCTGTCTCACATTTTAATCTGGTCTGTAACTGTTACATACGCCCATAATATACATCTTCTCTAACTGTGCACGCAATGTCTTGTATATAATGTATACCCTGCTCATTTATGTAACTGTATTTGTAACCATGTACTGTATTATTTTGTTTTACTCTGTGCCCAGGACATACGTGAAAACGAGAGGTAACTCTCAATGTATTACTTCCTGGTAAAATATTTTATAAATAAAAATAAATAAATTTGGCTGACCGGTACGTCACCACAAATGGTTATATTTGACGTATAACCAGGTAAGTTGATCTCAGGATGAAAAAGAAAACAGATAATGGTGCAGATCAATAAAACATTTATCAATGGGTAAAAGGATGAGACTAATCTACTCACATTGTGTACATTTGTTAATGCACAGACAAAATGGTAGCGTTTAACAGTTGCGCACCAAGGATGAGGGTAGTTCTTGCCAGATCTAAAGGGAAGATGTCTATGAAGGGAATGGTGAAAATGTAGAGACTTTGTGGATAGAAATTAGCAGTGGAGGTAAAAGTATAAAGAAAATGTTTGTGGGAATATGCTATAAACCCCCAAATATCTGTGAGATTGAGGAAGCTAAAATACTTTTGCAAATGGAGACGGCATCAAAACTGGGTCATGTTTGCATAATGTGGGATTTTAATTATCCAGACATAGACTGGGGCAATGAGATTAGCGTTACAGCAAAAGGGAACAAGTTTTGGGGTGTGCGTAAAGACAATTATATGACCCAAATTAAGGAACCAACCAGGAGAGGGGCAGTTCTGGATTTAGTCATATCAAACAATGTAGAAGTAATAACAAATATTCAAGTCCTGGAACATTTGGGTAACAGTGATCATAACATGGTCTCATTTTAATATATAAATTTGTATGGTTGTTAGATGTGGTGAATCTGATTGGTCCTCAGCCTCTGGCCAATCAGACTGGTGGCTCTATGACACCACAAACACACACACACAAACAAACACACAAACACACAAACACGGCTCTCCCCCCATCTCACCTCCCCCCAGGCTCACCCGAGCCCCGGCCAGCAGCAGCATGCGGGTAGTGTCGCCGCCGACACAGCTCCGCACGGGGGGGACAGGCAGCCTCCGGAAGGACCCCCTTCCTCCTGCAGCTGCCCCCGGTAAGATGGCGGCGCACAGCGGACAGGCGCTGGCGCAGGGGGAGGGGGGGGAGTCAGGAGAGAGGGGGGGGAGAGAGTCAGGAGAGAAGGGGGGGAAGCCTGAACATCACGGGCAACGCCGGGTATATCAGCTAGTTTGAAATAAATAAAAAAACAGATTACTTGGGCCCAAAGACTTTAAACACGCAGATTTTAATAAAAACGGAGGACGGATCTACAAGTAATACATTGTCCATTTATCTTCCACATTGGGATGGCAGTCTTTAAAGCCTCGAGTTCCCGTGCGCTGGCCCTCCCAGTGTGGCTTTCTACAGCTGCTGGCTTCGAGGTGACTTGGCTGGACGGGCTTTGCGCTGCCGCGGTTTTGGCGGAGTCCGAGTCCCTTTCTGCTGCAGGTGGGGACGGATTGCCACACAGCTGTCGGCCAACTCTGCCGCTTCCCAAGCAGTGGAGGGTTTCCGGTCTAAGACCCACAATGTCACTTCATTGGGACAGCACTGTAAGAACTGCTCCACTGTGAGCAAGTTCTGCACGTCCTTGGCCGTCTGGGCACCGCTGCCGGTGATCCACTTTTTCTGGTACCGGGTCAGCTGCCCTGCAAACGCCATATAGGTATCATGGGGGTCGTGCTGTAGAGTCCGGAACCGGGTGTGGTACGTCACAGGGGTGATGCCGTACCAGCGAAGCAAGGCTTGCTAAAACTCGTTGTATCCCGTATAGACATCCACTGCATAATTATAGGCCATTCGGGCTTCACCGGTCAGCAGGGGCCACAGGTATGAGACCCAGTCCTGCTCGGGCCACTGGTGCATACGGCAAATTGTCTCGAAGGAATCCAGGTAGACGTCAATGTCCTCTGAGGCCTCATCGAACTCTCTCATATAGTCGAACAGGCTGAATTCGTCGCTGGAAGTAGAGGATCGTCGACTGGAGGTGTCGCTGTGACGGGTCACTTTCTGGTCCGACTCCCTCCTCACGTAACCACCACCGAAACTAAAAACAAAAAGGGATGAGATCTGATGCTGACTGCAGTCGAGGGCACGCGCAAAAGGGGGGAGAAAGAGCGCAAAAGGGGGGGGGGAGAAAGAGCGCAAAAGGGGGGGGGAGAAAGAGCGCAAAGGGGGGGGGATAAAGAGCATAAAAGGGGGAGAGAAAGAGCGCAAAAGGGGGGGGAGAAAGAGCGCAAAAGGGGGGGAGAAAGAGCGCAAAAGGGGGGGGGGAGAAAGAGCGCAAAAGGGGGGGGGGAGAAAGAGCGCAAAAGGAGGGGAGAAAGAGCGCAAAAGGGGGGGAGAAAGAGCGCAAAAGGGGGGGAGAAAGAGCGCAAAAGGGGGGGAGAAAGAGCGCAAAAGGGGGGAGAAAGAGCGCAAAAGGGGGGAGAAAGAGCGCAAAAGGGGGGGAGAAAGAGCGCAAAAGGGGGGGGAGAAAGAGCGCAAAAGGGGGGGAGAAAGAGCGCAAAGGGGGGGAGAGAAAGAGCGCAAAAGGGGGGGGGAGAAAGAGCGCAAAAGGGGGGGGGAGAAAGAGCGCAAAAGGGGGGGGGAGAAAGAGCGCAAAAGGGGGGGGAGAAAGAGCGCAAAAGGGGGGGGAGAAAGAGCGCAAAAGGGGGGGAGAAAGAGCGCAAAAGGGGGGGAGAAAGAGCGCAAAAGGGGGGGAGAAAGAGCGCAAAAGGGGGGGAGAAAGAGCGCAAAAGGGGGGGAGAAAGAGCGCAAAAGGGGGGGGAGAAAGAGCGCAAAAGGGGGGGAGAAAGAGCGCAAAAGGGGGGGAGAAAGAGCGCAAAAGGGGGGGAGAAAGAGCGCAAAAGGGGGGGAGAAAGAGCGCAAAAGGGGGGGGAGAAAGAGCGCAAAGGGGGAGAGAAAGAGCGCAAAAGGGGGGGAGAAAGAGCGCAAAAGGGGGGAGAGAAAGAGCGCAAAAGGGGGGGGGAGAAAGAGCGCAAAAGGGGGGGGGAGAAAAAGCGCAAAAGGGGGGGGAGAAAGAGCGCAAAAGGGGGGGGAGAAAGAGTGCAAAAGGGGGGGGAGAAAGAGCGCAAAAGGGGGGGGAGAAAGAGCGCAAAAGGGGGGGGAGAAAGAGCGCAAAAGGGGGGGAGAAAGAGCGCAAAAGGGGGGGAGAAAGAGCGCAAAAGGGGGGAGAAAGAGCGCAAAAGGGGGGAGAAAGAGCGCAAAAGGGGGGAGAAAGAGCGCAAAAGGGGGGAGAAAGAGCGCAAAGGGGGGGGGGGGAGAAAGAGCGCAAGGGGGGGGGAGAAAGACCGCACGCAAAGGGGGGGAGAAAGACCGCACGCAAAGGGGGGGAGAAAGACCGCACGCAAAGGGGGGGAGAAAGAGCGCACGCAAAGGGGGGGGAGAAAGAGCGCAAAGGGGGGGGGGAGAAAGAGCGCAAAGGGGGGGGAGAAAGAGCGCACGCAAAGGGGGGGAGAAAGAGCGCACGCAAAGGGGGGGAGAAAGAGCGCACGCAAAGGGGGGGAGAAAGAGCGCACGCAAAGGGGGGGAGAAAGAGCGCAAAAGGGGGGAGAAAGAGCGCAAAAGGGGGGAGAAAGAGCGCAAAAGGGGGGAGAAAGAGCGCAAAGGGGGGGGGGGAGAAAGAGCGCAAGGGGGGGGGAGAAAGACCGCACGCAAAGGGGGGGAGAAAGAGCGCACGCAAAGGGGGGGAGAAAGACCGCACGCAAAGGGGGGGAGAAAGAGCGCACGCAAAGGGGGGGGAGAAAGAGCGCAAAGGGGGGGGGGAGAAAGAGCGCAAAGGGGGGGGAGAAAGAGCGCACGCAAAGGGGGGGAGAAAGAGCGCACGCAAAGGGGGGGAGAAAGAGCGCACGCAAAGGGGGGGAGAAAGAGCGCACGCAAAGGGGGGGAGAAAGAGCGCACGCAAAGGGGGGGAGAAAGAGCGCACGCAAAGGGGGGGAGAAAGAGCGCACGCAAAGGGGGGGAGAAAGAGCGCAAAAGGGGGGAGAAAGAGCGCAAAAGGGGGGGAGAAAGAGCGCAAAGGGGGGGGGGAGAAAGAGCGCAAAAGGGGGGGGAGAAAGAGCTCAAAAGGGGGGGGAGAAAGAGCTCAAAAGGGGGGGGAGAAAGAGCGCAAAAGGGGGGGGGAGAAAGAGCGCAAAAGGGGGGGGAGAGAGAGCGCAAAAGGGGGGGAGAAAGAGCGCAAAAGGGGGGGAGAAAGAGCGCAAAAGGGGGGGAGAAAGAGCGCAAGGGGGGGAGAAAGAGCGCAAGGGGGGGAGAAAGAGCGCAAGGGGGGGAGAAAGAGCGCAAAAGGGGGGGAGAAAGAGCGCAAAAGGGGGGAGAAAGAGAGCAAAAGGGGGGAGAAAGAGCGCAAGGGGGGGGAGAAAGAGCGCAAAAGGGGGGGAGAAAGAGAGCAAAAGGGGGGAGAAAGAGCGCAAAAGGGGGGAGAAAGAGCGCAAAAGGGGGGAGAAAAAGCGCAATGGGGGGGGAAGAGCGCAAAAGGGGGGGAGAGAAATAGCGCAAAAGGGGGGGGAGAGAGCACAAAAGGGGGGGAGAAAGAGCGCAAAAGGGGGGGGAGAAAGAGCGCAAAAGGGGGGGGAGAAAGAGCGCAAAAGGGGGGAGAAAGAGCGCAAAAGGGGGGAGAAAGAGCGCAAAAGGGGGGAGAAAGAGCGCAAAAGGGGGGGAGAAAGAGCGCAAAAGGGTGGGGAGAAAGAGCGCAAAAGGGGGGGAGAGAGCGCAAAAGGGGGAGAAAGAGCGCAAGAGGGGGAGAAAGAGCGCAAGGGGGGGAGAAAGAGCGCAACGGGGGGTGAAAAAAAGGGGGGGAGAAAGAGCGCAAAAGGGGGGGAGAAAGAGCGCAAAAGGGGGGGAGAAAGAGCGCAAAAGGGGGGGAGAAAGAGCGCAAAAGGGGGGGAGAAAGAGCGCAAAAGGGGGGGAGAAAGAGCGCAAAAGGGGGGGAGAAAGAGCGCAAAAGGGGGGGAGAGAAATAGCGCAAAACGGGGGGGAGAGCACAAAAGGGGGGGAGGAAGAGCGCAAAAGGGGGGGAGAAAGAGCGCAAAAGGGGGGGGGGAAGAGCGCAAAGGGGGGAGAAAGAGCGCAAAAGGGGGGGGGAAAGAGCGCAAAAGGGGGGGGGGAAGAGCGCAAAAGGGGGGGGGAAAGAGCGCAAAAGGGGGGGAGAGAAATAGCGCAAAACGGGGGGGAGAGCACAAAAGGGGGGGGAGGAAGAGCGCAAAAGGGGGGGAGAAAGAGCGCAAAAGGGGGGAGAAAAAAGCGCAATGGGGGGGGAAGAGCGCAAAAGGGGGGGAGAGAAATAGCGCAAAAGGGGGGGGAGAGAGCACAAAAGGGGGGGAGAAAGAGCGCAAAAGGGGGGGGAGAAAGAGCGCAAAAGGGGGGGGAGAAAGAGCGCAAAAGGGGGGAGAAAGAGCGCAAAAGGGGGGAGAAAGAGCGCAAAAGGGGGGAGAAAGAGCGCAAAAGGGGGGAGAAAGAGCGCAAAAGGGGGGGGGCGAAAGAGCGCAAAAGGGGGGGGGCGAAAGAGCGCAAAAGGGGGGGAGAAAAGCACAAAGGGGGGAGAAAGAGCGCAAAAGGGGGGGGGGAAAGAGTGCAAAAGGGGGGAGAGAAAGAGCGCAAAGGGGGGGGGGGGAGAGAAATAGCGCAAAAGGGGGTGGAGAAAGAGCGCAAAAGGGGGGAGAGAAAGAGCGCAAAATGGGGGGGAGAGAAATAGCACAAGTGTGGTAAAAGGGCATTCCGCTACCGCGAGTTCGGCGGAGTCCGTTTCACTCAGCAGGTAGGGGGCGGTTTGCCACACACCTGTCGGCCAACTGGGCCGCTTCCAAAGCAGTGGAGGGCTTCCGGGTTAGGACCCACATCTTCACTTTGGTGGGACAGCACTTTAAGAACTTCTCCAACGTGAGCAAGTTCTGCATGTCCTTAGCCGTCTGGGCACCGCTGCTGGTGACCCACTTTTCCATGTAATGGGTCAGGCGCATTGCGAGCCATCTATAGGTATTTTGGGGGTCATGCTGTTGAGTCCGGAACCGGACACTGTACGTCTCAGGGGTGATGCAGTACCAGCTAAGCACGGCTCGCTTCACCTCACTATAATCCATATAGAAATCTTCCACTGCCTCTACAAAGGCCATTTGGGCTTTACCAGTCAGCAGGAGGCTCAGGTATCTGACCCAGTTCTCCTTGGGTCATTTATGTATGTGGCAAGTCTTCTCAAAGTTATCCAGGTAGGCATCGATGTCCTCGGAGGCCTCATCAAAATTTCTTATACTGTCGAAGAACAGTTCTTCGCTGGAAGTAGAGGATAGTCGATAGGAGGTGTCGCTGTGACGGCTCACTTTCTGGTCTGACTCCCTCTGCTGACCGGCCATTTTCCGCCCCACAAAACCACGACAAACTAAAAATAACAAAAAGGGATGAGATCTGCTGCTGATGGCTGTCGTGTCCTGTGCCGAGGTTCTAGGATGAAGCCATCACCTCCTAGACCAGGTCTGTCAAGCATAAGGCTGGGGCCATAGAGGGGTTGTCAGTGCTGGACCGCGCTGACACTGAGGCTCGCCTGCTGAAATCTGCGCGATTTCATGCCCATGCAGGCGAGCCAGCGGGCGCGATCAGAGGCGGGGGGAGACTGAGGGAGGCGGGTCAGTGACGTCGCTGAGCCAATCGCCCGCGACGCACCGACGTCAACGTCACGGCGCCGTGACGTTGACGCTGCTCTGCGCTGATTAGATGTTTTCAGCCGACAGCGCTCTGAAAAACAGCTTGGCCGTCAGCTGAAAAATCCAGCGCCTCAGCACGCCTGCGGACGCTCGCGTGAGCCCCCTCTCAAGGCATCCTCATTGAGGATGCAGGGGCTCAGCGCGGAGCGTCCGCACGGCTCAGCGCGGCCTATCCTTCTATGGACTCGGCCTAAGCCAGACCCTTCAGTCCAGCCCGCAGACCAGGAGAGACAGTAGCGGGACATAAGAGAACTGGTGTATGTGAGGGGCCTGTGCACCCCCTTCCATGCTGTAGCAGGAACTCTCGTGAGACTTGTTGACCCAATAGGAGTGCCCCATTAGCCTATGTATGTATATCTTTATTTATGTAACCCCCCTCCTTAAGGGTTACTAATATGGCTGTTGTATGCTGGGCCCTACCCTAGGTTGCTGTGGGGATCCAGACGTCACACAGGGGTATTTAAAGAGGGACTATTCTAGAGGGTGAGGTTCCAGGAGGACATGAGGAGAGAAGCCTCGGGGAGAGTAGATCAGTAATTTTTCTAAAGTAATAGTATAGACCAGCCCCCCCCCCCCTGTTTATTAATAGAGTAATAAAAAGGAATATAGCATGTCAGAGGGCCTCAGGTATGATGGCTCCTGGGTGCCAGTCGAACAGCTCTAACTGCGAATATTCCTCACCAGCATGTATAGAGGTGCCAAAGAACAGGCCAAAGGTATTGGGTCAAGAAAGAAAAGACCCATCAGGATTACTTTAGAGACACAGTCATCGGAATACCGATGAAGGCGACCTCCATGAGCTAAGGACACACACACACACGATCTCCCTTGAACCTAGAGATTCCAAGAGCTCCCAGCGAGAACACAGCAAGTTACTGAATCACCAGGCACAGAGAAACAAAGAACAGGGGGCTGGGGCAGCACTACCACCAAATGGATAACAAAACTCCACCCAAACATATAAAATACAGGCGGTGCTCCCTACAGAACTAGAAAGGAAAGCAAATCTTAAGAGATAAGATTCACAAACTCCATAGCTGGCACTCAGGGCAGGTAAAGAAAATACAACATGTATTAAATATGCAATCAAAGGTATGACAAACCAGACAAAAGTGATAAAAAAACCATATATAACTAGACCGTCTCCAAAGTAAAAAAAAAACAATAATGTCAGCAAACAAGGTGTGATGATGTACCAAAAAGTGTCACAAGAGTACAGTACCACCAGACAGAGAAAGTGCCCCTAAGGGTAGAAAGGGTACAGTAACTTCACAGTTAAACTTCGCAGAAACTCCTTAAGGTCCCGGAGAGGTCAATGTAAAACCTCTCCTGTAAACTGGGATCTGTCAAACCGGTACAGATCAGGGTACATACACCTCAGGTCAGGGTACATACACCTCAGGTCAGGGTACATACACCTCAGGTCAGGGTACATACACCTCAGGTCAGGGTACATACACCTCAGGTCAGGGTACATACACCTCAGGTCAGGGTACATACACCTCAGGTCAGGGTACATACACCTCAGATCAGAGTACATACACCTCAGGTCAGGGTACATACACCTCAGGTCAGGGTACATACACCTCAGGTCAGGGTACATACACCTCAGGTCAGGGTACATACACCTCAGGTCAGGGTACATACACCTCAGGTCAGGGTACATACACCTCAGATCAGGGTACATACACCTCAGATCAGGGTACATACACCTCAGATCAGGGTACATACACCTCAGATCAGGGTACATACACCTCAGATCAGGGTACATACACCACAGATCAGGGTACATATAAAAACATATGTTACAATGTTAGCACAACCAATGCATATATGATACATCGTAAACCTTGGTGGAAAGTAGCAATTGCAGATGGATACAAACGGCAATACATGTGGTATCATATACTGGGAAGTAGTGTATGCTGCTGAAAAGACTGTAGCCCTAATGAGCAGTAATGAACAGAGGTGGACACATGGAAGCAAGTGTCAAGAAATGTATATAGTCCCATGCTATTAAAGATGTATTGAATTTATTTTGTGGGAAGTTTAGGTTATACAGTTTATTGTAAAACTCCGAGAATTCGTTCGCTATTTGTTTCTCACAATATGTTTTCCTACCTGATTTTGTCTGAATAACTGTTATTTGTGATTTAGCTCTCATACCTCGTAATTTGGAAGCTAGCAACCTGTCGGCTTTATTACCTTTGTCGTAATATTTTTGCTTGGTCCACCGCAACGCCCTCTCCACCTCACCTGTTTGGATCTGTTTAAATTCAGATCTGGTTTTATCTAGTAATTTGAATAGTTTTTTTGAGGGATTGGTTTTATGTTGTTGCTCCAAAAGTCGAACTGTCTCCGCTAACTCATTGTAGAGTTGCTGCTTTATTTTTTTCTTGTGAGATGCTATGGATATAATATTCCCTCTAATTGTTGCCTTATGGGCTTCCCATAACATTGCTGGTGACGCTACAGAGCCTTTATTCAGCGTAAAATATTCTCTGCCTTTTTGTTTAATTTCTATTTCTACATCTACAGTATGTGGTTCAACAGAGAATAGTTTAGTTTCCAATTGTATTGGTTAGTTCTATAGAAGGGGAGGGAGAGTGTCAGTGATACCGGAGCGTGATCCGACCAAGATATTGAACCTATGTCTGACTGGGAGGATGCCTGGAGAATATCCTTAGTACCCAGAAAATAGTCAATCCTCGAGTAGGTCTGGTGTGGGGGAGAGAAAAAGGAGTAGTCCCGCTGCCCCTGGTGCTGAAATAAATTCTCAGACAAGGAGGCGATCTGTAGATATCTGGAATCATGCACACTTCCGGAACTTTCGGAAAGTAACCTCCTAGACCTGAATAAGGAAATATCCCTGGAAGAATTGCTAGATGCAATTGCCCAACTAAAACCCAGCAAAACGCCAGGCCCGGATGGGTTCTCCAATCAGTACTACAAAAAATTTAAGATGGTTCTAGCCCCATGTCTACTTGATGTGTTTAATGCGTTTCTGGAAGGAACAGCCATCCCAACATCTATGTCCAAAGCTAACTTAGCAATTATACCAAAGGAAGGGAGAGACCCACTACAGTGTGGTAATTACCGCCCCATAGCCCTCCTTAATTCGGACTTAAAACTATTCAGTAAAATCCTAGCGAACAGACTGGCCCCCATACTCCCAAACCTAATACATATAGATCAAGTCGGGTTTATTTCCGGCAGACAGGCCTCAGACAATACTAGGAAAATTATAGACAATCGATCATGTACATCTCTCATCCACGAAAGCCATCCTGTTGAGCTTAGATGCGAAAAAGCGTTCGATAGGATTAGGTGGGACTTTCTAGACCAAACACTAATCAAGTATGGATTTAAGGGCCAATACCTAGAAGGGGTCAGAGCCCTATACCGAAATCCCACGGCTGTAGTGAAACTTCCAGGAGGAGACTCAAACCCTATAAATACAAAGAATGGTACTCGCCAGGGATGCCCCTTGTCTCCGCTTCTGTTTGCTCTCTCCATAGAACCCTTGGCATCAACAATCAGACGAAAAAGATATAAATGGAATTGAAATAGGAGAGACAAACTATAAAATATCCCTCTTTGCTGATGACATTATCCTGACGCTCGCCAACCCCTTGACTTCACTCCCGAATTTACAATCACAATTAGATAAATTCAGCAAAATCTCGGGATACAAAATTAACATGGATAAGTCGGAAGCACTAAACCTAACTCTATCAGATCCCGAAGCTAATTTATTACAAGCAAATTTTAAATATAAGTGGAACTCCACAAAGATCAAATACCTAGGAATCCAAATAACAAGGGAGTATACTTCGCTGTACAAACATAACTACCCACCCCTATTTGAGAGGTTCAAAAAGGACCTCCAGAGCTGGAATGAATATCAGATATCTTGGCTAGGCAGAATAGCCACGGTCAAAATGAATATCCTACCAAGGCTCCTGTATTACTTCCAGACTCTCCCAATAAATATCCCAATATCAGAGCTTAAAAATATGCAAAACAGAATTTTCCAATTCATCTGGCAAAACAAAAGACCCAGGGTAGCTAGATCTATTTTGCTAGCTCCGAAAGATAGCGGAGGCTTGGCAGTCCCGGATATCATTAAATACTATTTGGCGGCCCAACTCAAACAAGCAATAATGTGGAATAACGATCCAAATACAAGTTGCTGGGTGGGAATAGAGTCTACCTACACGAGACCTCTCTCCCGGCCGCCATGTGGACCAAGAGGGGAAGAGAGACCTTCTCGGAAACATTAAAACTGGGAGCAATGAAATGTACATGGCGAGTGTGGTCTAGAAATAAAGATAAATATGAGATCTCCTGAGGAAGTGACGTAGCGTCACGAAACGCGTAGAGAGGAGGAGCCTAGTACAGTGCACGTTGTAAGCTGTCACCTGCGTTGCATCTCGTGGTGTGGGGAGAACTTCGGGCGCTGCGCCGCTGACGTCATCGGTTGGCGCGCGACGTCGTGAACAACACACCATCGAGTGGACACAGGCTGCGGACGGCATTCTTGAGCGGCATGTTTGCCCTCGCAAAATGTGAGTGTAACATCGCTGCTTTTTAACATTGTTAAATAAAATTTGCGGAGAACACTAGGCTGTCTTTCAATTTTCTCCAACCACGGTTGTTGCGGTGTATGCTGCTACTGGGATGACGCAGACCGAGTTGAAGAGAGCCACCTTAGGAACCACGAGGGGCCCGTGGAGATCAAGGTGGAGGAAGAGAGCCAAAGAACAGATTCTCTCCCCCGAATGAACAAGAAAATATCCTGTAAGTAGGGATTTTCCACTTCAGGTTGGGGCAATTGAGTCTGTATACTGCGCAATGGTGTGTTTTCTTTATCTGTTATTGCAGACAACATAAGGGAACACGCCTAGAGGAAAATCTACCTCACATTGTTGATGAATCATTCTACTACCAGGACTGACTTTTCAAACAGGACTGTCTTTCGATATGGTACTGTAATTATCATCACCACACTTTGCGCCGGGGACATTTTTTGTATTTGCACCACTATTAAGGAGAATATTTATAACATTTTATTTCATTGGTACCTAACCCCAGGCAGGCTGAGCCAGATTTTCCCCGGGTCCCCGGATTTGTGCTGGAGGGGATGCGGGCAAAAAGGAGATATGGCTCATATTTGGTGGAATTGTCCAAAAATTCAGGTATTCTGGGTCATGATTCAAACATTGATCCGAGAGTACCTGGGGGTGGAGGTGGAGGTGGAACCGCTGACCATGGTGCTGGCCAAACCAATCGAAGATCTGGAATCGGCGGAAAGTAAAATGACAATTCACGTGTTTACGGCAGCCCGCTGCGCTATTGCGGCGGCCTGGAAAAAGGTGAACGCGCCCTCTAGCCAGACGGTGCTACGGAGGCTAAGGGAAATAAAAATGATGGAGCTCCTTTCAGCGCAATTGAGCCAAAAACTTGACAAATTTCACAAAATCTGGGAAATTTGGCCGGGCAATTAGGAACACATAGATATAAATACAGAGAGACTAGATAAATGGGCTTCTCCCCCCCCACCCCTTTCTTTCTCTTCTTTTCTCTGCTCTTCTCTATTCTTTGCTAAATTCTACGAGAGTCACGCAAGGAGGCGGCTGCTTCCCTAGCACAGCCTGAGATGTGGAGGCAGATCATATTAACGCTATGTTAAAGCGAATATTTCATTTAAGCACTGATAACGATCTGTAGAGGTTTTTTTTTGTTTTAAGCACAACTGGTAATGCTTGAACAATATGTGTACCAATGTTGAATATTTGTTGTGTCTCTCCAAAACAATAAAAAAAAATTGAAACAAAAAAAAAAAAAAAAAAGATGTATTGAAAATAAATACTATTCAGCATTGCTCCAAACTGCAGGTCTCAGAGTGAGCGCCGATATGTGCCATAAGCTGATATAACTGGGATTTCAGATGAACACAGCCCCACAAAACAGCAGCAGCATATTCACATGAACCAGGGGTATACACCGATGAATCCCTGCAGTCCACACAAACAAGGGGTTAAGCAGTGGCATGCACAGAACATGTCTGCACAGATAATTTACACATGCAGGCTCCCTAGCGCAAAGAAACTTGAAACTTACAAGTGGAATATACTAGGGAAACCCCCGCTGCAGCGTAATAACAGTACTGATAGAATGGTGATGGTGCTATTGGGACGGTATAACGTAACAGCTGTAGAGGACAAGAACCCCAATTTTATAGCACTCTATCACTAATTGGGTGATTAATTAATTAAAATATTAATTTTTAATAGGAGCAAATGATAATACAGGGTGTTAAAATAACGCATGATTGATCCAATAGGAGTAATTAAAACCTCAGATCACAGAAATAGCTTATTACAGTGTGTAACATATATCCTCTGTGCTCGGTGATGGAAGTTTAAGTAGGGGGAAAGAATGACTAAAAAGCATGATGGAATTGCCTGAAGCTGATTGGTTAGTGAACTAATCAGGTACTCTAATCAGCTGCAGGCAATTCCTCCATGCTTTTTAGTCATTCTTTCCCCCTCCTAAGGCCACGTCCATACTCCTGCCTCTCATGCTGAGGCGCGCTCAGTCATGCTGTGTCTGGCCAGCGCAAGCAGACACTTTTTCCTGGCCTGGCCGGCGAGGCAGTACTTGGGACACTTACATCCCCCCCCCCCAAGCATAAACTCACCCACCCCGCTGGCAGACAGTCTCTGCCCCGTCCCCTTGGGACACTTCTCCCGCCCCCCCCCCCCCCCACGCAACAACTCACCCCGCTCCCGTCCACATCTCTCCCCCCGCCCATCTCTCCCCCTGCCCATCTCTCCCCCTGCCCATCTCTCCCCCCGCCCATCTCTCCCCCCGCCCATCTCTCCCCCCGCCCATCTCTCCCCCCGCCCATCTCTCCCCCTGCCCATCTCCCCCCCTTCTTGTCCTCTACAGCTGTAAACTTACAAGTAGTTCAGTTCCACCCGTGGGGATGGGTAAAGGCCTTTGGGATGGTGGGAGGGCAGGGGGACAACAGCTCAGACCAACGCCTTCCAAAGAGATCACAGCGCCTTCCAAAGAGATCACAGCGCCTTCCAAAGAGATCACAGCACCTTCCAAAGAGATCACAGCGCCTTCCAAAGAGATCACAGCGCCTTCCAAAGAGATCACAGCGCCTTCCAAAGAGATCACAGCGCCTTCCAAAGAGATCACAGCACCTTCCAAAGAGATCACAGCGCCTTCCAAAGAGATCACAGCGCCTTCCAAAGAGATCACAGCGCCTTCCAAAGAGATCACAGCGCCTTCCAAAGAGATCACAGCGCCTTCCAAAGAGATCACAGCGCCTTCCAAAGAGATCACAGCGCCTTCCAAAGAGATCACAGCACCTTCCAAAGAGATCACAGCGCCTTCCAAAGAGATCATATTGCCTTCCAAAGAGATCACAGCGCCTTCCAAAGAGATCACAGCACCTTCCAAAGAGATCACAGCGCCTTCCAAAGAGATCATATTGCCTTCCAAAGAGATCACAGCGCCTAAATGTCTTTCCCCAGTGAGTCTGAGTCTGGAAAAGCCAGGCAGGGCTTTGAAAGATTTCCTTGCCCATTATCTCCTATGAGGGGGGGTTTGTACCAATCAGATATCTAAATCTTCAGCCATTCACAGGATGGGCCCCAAGCCTAAGTGAAGTGTGAAAGAGGGAATCCAGCACAGGGAGACGAGCCTATTCCGTCAGTGGGAAAAAGCGCTTCAGACAATAGGAAAAGGAGTCCCTGCCCCCAAGAGCTTACAATCTAAACAATAAGTTGGGAGAACTTAAGAGAATGTAGCAGGGTGTTCTAGTAAGAGCGTCCGCAGGGGGCCAAGGTCGATGTATGAGGTGTAAAGTATCAGCCACGGAGCAACTCGTATGCTTCGTTACAGAGGTGTGTTTTAAGAATGGTCCTAGAGGTGGATAGAGAGGGTGATAGTCGGATATTGAGGTAAAGGGCATTCCAGAGGTGCGGGGCAGTCAGTGAGAAGGGTTTTAAGTGGGAGAGGGCTTTAGATACACAAGCATTAGGCATAAGGGCTGTTATATACTGTGTGCAGCCGTGCGCACGCCGCACACGTTTTGTGTGTATACTGTGCGTGAGTGAGATACTTTGTGTGTATATGTATATGTATGTGTGTATATAGGGAGATATTAGGGTGAGATGTAAGGAAGGGCAGAGGAGGGTATATTGAGATATTAGGGTAAGATGTAAGGAGGGCAGAGGAGTGTATAGTGAGATATTAGGGTGAGATGTAAGGAGAGGCAGAGGAGGGTATAGTGAGATATTAGGGTGAGCTGTAAGGAGGGCAGAGGGGTGTATAGTGAGATATTAGGGTGAGATGTAAGGAGGGGCAGAGGAGGGTATAGTGAGATATTAGGGTGAGATGTAAGGAGGGCAGAGGGGTGTATAGTGAGATATTAGGGTGAGATGTAAGGAGGGGCAGAGGAGGGTATAGTGAGATATTAGGGTGAGATGTAAGGAGGGCAGAGGGGTGTATAGTGAGATATTAGGGTGAGATGTAAGGAGGGCAGAGGGGTGTATAGTGAGATATTAGGGTGAGATGTAAGGAGGGGCAGAGGAGGGTATAGTGAGATATTAGGGTAAGATGTAAGGAGGGGCAGAGGAGGGTACAGTGAGATATTAGGGTGAGATGTAAGGAGGGCAGAGGAGGGTATAGTGAGATATTAGGGTGAGATGTAAGGAGGGGCAGAGGAGGGAATAGCGAGATATTAGGGTGAGATGTAAGAGGGGCAGAGGAGGGTATATTGAGATATTAGTGTGAGATGTAAGGAGGGGCAGAGGAGGGTATATTGAGATATTAGGGTGAGATGTAAGGAGGGCAGAGGGGTGTATAGTGAGATATTAGGGTGAGATGTAAGGAGAGGCAGAGGAGGGTATAGTGAGATATTAGGGTGAGATGTAAGGAGGGCAGAGGGGTGTATAGTGAGATATTAGGGTGAGATGTAAGGAGGGGCAGAGGAGGGTATAGTGAGATATTAGGGTGAGATGTAAGGAGGGCAGAGGGGTGTATAGTGAGATATTAGGGTGAGATGTAAGGAGGGGCAGAGGAGGGTATAGTGAGATATTAGGGTGAGATGTAAGGAGGGCAGAGGGGTGTATAGTGAGATATTAGGGTGAGATGTAAGGAGGGCAGAGGGGTGTATAGTGAGATATTAGGGTGAGATGTAAGGAGGGGCAGAGGAGGGTATAGTGAGATATTAGGGTAAGATGTAAGGAGGGGCAGAGGAGGGTACAGTGAGATATTAGGGTGAGATGTAAGGAGGGCAGAGGGGTGTATAGTGAGATATTAGGGTGAGATGTAAGGAGGGCAGAGGGGTGTATAGTGAGATATTAGGGTGAGATGTAAGGAGGGGCAGAGGAGGGTATAGTGAGATATTAGGGTGAGATGTAAGGAGGGCAGAGGGGTGTATAGTGAGATATTAGGGTGAGATGTAAGGAGGGGCAGAGGAGGGTATATTGAGATATTAGGGTAAGATGTAAGGAGGGGCAGAGGAGGGTATAGTGAGATATTAGGGTGAGATGTAAGGAGGGGCAGAGGAGGGTACAGTGAGATATTAGGGTAAGATGTAAGGAGGGGCAGAGGAGGGTACAGTGAGATATTAGGGTGAGATGTAAGGAGGGCAGAGGGGTGTATAGTGAGATATTAGGGTGAGATGTAAGGAGGGGCAGAGGAGGGTATAGTGAGATATTAGGGTGAGATGTAAGGAGGGCAGAGGGGTGTATAGTGAGATATTAGGGTGAGATGTAAGGAGGGCAGAGGGGTGTATAGTGAGATATTAGGGTGAGATGTAAGGAGGAGGAGAGGAGGGTATAATGAGATATTAGGGTAAGATGTAAGGAGGGGCAGAGGAGGGTATAGTGAGATATTAGGGTGAGATGTAAGGAGAGGCAGAGGAGGGTATAGTGAGATATTAGGGTGAGATGTAAGGAGGGCAGAGGGGTGTATAGTGAGATATTAGGGTGAGATGTAAGGAGAGGCAGAGGAGGGTATAGTGAGATATTAGGGTGAGATGTAAGGAGGGCAGAGGGGTGTATAGTGAGATATTAGGGTGAGATGTAAGGAGGGGCAGAGGAGGGTATAGTGAGATATTAGGGTGAGATGTAAGGAGGGCAGAGGGGTGTATAGTGAGATATTAGGGTGAGATGTAAGGAGGGCAGAGGGGTGTATAGTGAGATATTAGGGTGAGATGTAAGGAGGAGGAGAGGAGGGTATAATGAGATATTAGGGTAAGATGTAAGGAGGGGCAGAGGAGGGTATAGTGAGATATTAGGGTGAGATGTAAGGAGAGGCAGAGGAGGGTATAGTGAGATATTAGGGTGAGATGTAAGGAGGGCAGAGGGGTGTATAGTGAGATATTAGGGTGAGATGTAAGGAGAGGCAGAGGAGGGTATAGTGAGATATTAGGGTGAGATGTAAGGAGGGCAGAGGGGTGTATAGTGAGATATTAGGGTGAGATGTAAGGAGGGGCAGAGGAGGGTATAGTGAGATATTAGGGTGAGATGTAAGGAGGGCAGAGGGGTGTATAGTGAGATATTAGGGTGAGATGTAAGGAGGGCAGAGGGGTGTATAGTGAGATATTAGGGTGAGATGTAAGGAGGGGCAGAGGAGGGTATAGTGAGATATTAGGGTGAGATGTAAGGAGGGCAGAGGGGTGTATAGTGAGATATTAGGGTGAGATGTAAGGAGGGGCAGAGGAGGGTATAGTGAGATATTAGGGTGAGATGTAAGGAGGGCAGAGGGGTGTATAGTGAGATATTAGGGTGAGATGTAAGGAGGGCAGAGGGGTGTATAGTGAGATATTAGGGTGAGATGTAAGGAGGAGGAGAGGAGGGTATAACGAGATATTAGGGTAAGATGTAAGGAGGGGCAGAGGAGGGTATAGTGAGATATTAGGGTGAGATGTAAGGAGAGGCAGAGGAGGGTATAGTGAGATATTAGGGTGAGATGTAAGGAGGGCAGAGGGGTGTATAGTGAGATATTAGGGTGAGATGTAAGGAGAGGCAGAGGAGGGTATAGTGAGATATTAGGGTGAGATGTAAGGAGGGCAGAGGGGTGTATAGTGAGATATTAGGGTGAGATGTAAGGAGGGGCAGAGGAGGGTATAGTGAGATATTAGGGTGAGATGTAAGGAGGGGCAGAGGAGGGTATAGTGAGATATTAGGGTGAGATGTAAGGAGGGGCAGAGGAGTGTATAGTGAGATATTAGGGTGAGATATAAGGAGGGGCAGAGGAGGGTATAGTGAGATATTAGGGTGAGATATAAGGAGGGGCAGAGGAGTGTATAGTGAGATATTAGGGTGAGATGTAAGGAGATGCAGAGGAGGGTATAGTGAGATATTAGGGTGAGATGTAAGGAGGGGCAGAGGGGTGTATAGTGAGATATTAGGGTGAGATGTAAGGAGGGGCAGAGGAGGGTATAGTGAGATATTAGGGTGAGATATAAGGAGGGGCAGAGGAGGGTATAGTGAGATATTAGGGTGAGATATAAGGAGGGGCAGAGGAGTGTATAGTGAGATATTAGGGTGAGATGTAAGGAGGGGCAGAGGAGGGTATAGTGAGATATTAGGGTGAGATGTAAGGAGGGGCAGAGGGGTGTATAGTGAGATATTAGGGTGAGATGTAAGGAGATGCAGAGGGGGGTATAGTGAGATATTAGGGTGAGATGTAAGGAGGGGCAGAGGAGTGTATAGAGAGATATTAGGGTGAGATGTAAGGAGGGGCAGAGGAGGGTATAGTGAGATATTAGGGTGAGATGTAAGGAGGGGCAGAGGTGTGTATAGTGAGATATTAGGGTGAGATGTAAGGAGGGGCAGCGGAGGGTATAGCGAGAAATTAGGGCTGAGATATAAGGAGGGGCAGAGGAGGGTACTGTATAGTGAGATATTAGGGTGAGATATAAGGAGGGGCAGAGGAGTGTATAGTGAGATATTAGGGTGAGATATAAGGAGGGGCAGAGGAGGGTATAGTGAGATATTAGGGGTGAGATGTAAGGAGGGGCAGAGGAGTGTATAGTGAGATAGGGTGAGATGTAAGGAGGGACAGGGGAGGGTATAGTGAGATATTAGGGTGAGAGGTAAGGAGGGGCAGAGGAGGGTATAGTGAGATATTAGGGTGAGATGTAAGGAGGGGCAGAGGAGGGTATAGTGAGGTATTAGGGTGAGATGTAAGGAGGGGCAGAGGAGGGTATAGTGAGATATTAGGGTGAGATGTAAGGAGGGGCAGAGGAGGGTATAGTGAGATATTAGGGTGAGATGTAAGGAGGGGCAGAGGAGGGTATAGTGAGATATTAGGGTGAGATGTAAGGAGGGGCAGAGGGGTGTATAGTGAGATATTAGGGTGAGATGTAAGGAGATGCAGAGGGGGGTATAGTGAGATATTAGGGTGAGATGTAAGGAGGGGCAGAGTGGTGTATAGTGAGATATTAGGGTGAGATGTAAGGAGGGGCAGAGGAGGGTATAGTGAGATATTAGGGTGAGATGTAAGGAGGGGCAGAGGAGGGTATAGTGAGATATTAGGGTGAGATGTAAGGAGGGGCAGAGGAGTGTATAGTGAGATATTAGGGTGAGATATAAGGAGGGGCAGAGGAGGGTATAGTGAGATATTAGGGTTAGATATAAGGAGGGGCAGAGGAGTGTATATTGAGATATTAGGGTGAGATGTAAGGAGGGGCAGAGGAGGGTATAGTGAGATATTAGGGTGAGATGTAAGGAGGGGCAGAGGGGTGTATAGTGAGATATTAAGGTGAGATGTAAGGAGGGGCAGTGGAGGGTATAGTGAGAAATTAGGGCTGAGATATAAGGAGGGGCAGAGGAGGGTACTGTATAGTGAGATATTAGGGTGAGATGTAAGGAGGGACAGGGGAGGGTATAGTGAGATATTAGGGTGAGATGTAAGGAGGGGCAGAGGGGTGTATAGTGAGATATTAGGGTGAGATGTAAGGAGGGGCAGAGGAGGGTATAGTGAGATATTAGGGTGAGATATAAGGAGGGGCAGAGGAGGGTATAGTGAGATATTAGGGTGAGATATAAGGAGGGGCAGAGGAGTGTATAGTGAGATATTAGGGTGAGATGTAAGGAGGGGCAGAGGAGGGTATAGTGAGATATTAGGGTGAGATGTAAGGAGGGGCAGAGGGGTGTATAGTGAGATATTAGGGTGAGATGTAAGGAGGGGCAGCGGATGGTATAGTGAGAAATTAGGGCTGAGATATAAGGAGGGGCAGAGGAGGGTACTGTATAGTGAGATATTAGGGTGAGATATAAGGAGGGGCAGAGGAGTGTATAGTGAGATATTAGGGTGAGATGTAAGGAGGTGCAGAGGAGGGTATAGTGAGATATTAGGGGTGAGATGTAAGGAGGGGCAGAGGAGTGTATAGTGAGATAGGGTGAGATGTAAGGAGGGACAGGGGAGGGTATAGTGAGATATTAGGGTGAGATGTAAGGAGGGGCAGAGGAGGGTATAGTGAGATATTAGGGTGAGATGTAAGGAGGGGCAGAGGAGGGTATAGTGAGATATTAGGGTGAGATGTAAGGAGGGGCAGAGGAGGGTATAGTGAGATATTAGGGTGAGATGTAAGGAGGGGCAGAGGACGGTATAGTGAGATATTAGGGTAAGATGTAAGGAGGGGCAGAGGGGTGTATAGTGAGATATTAGGGTGAGATGTAAGGAGGGCAGAGGGGTGTACAGTGAGATATTAGGGTGAGATATAAGGAGGGGCAGAGGAGGGTATTTTGAGATATTAGGGTGAGATGTAAGGAGGGGCAGAGGAGGGTATAGTGAGATATTAGGGTGAGATGTAAGGATGGGCAGAGGGGTGTATAGTGAGATATTAGGGTGAGATGTAAGGAGATGCAGAGGGGGGTATAGTGAGATATTAGGGTGAGATGTAAGGAGGGGCAGAGTGGTGTATAGTGAGATATTAGAGTGAGATGTAAGGAGGGGCAGAGGAGGGTATAGTGAGATATTAGGGTGAGATATAAGGAGGGGCAGAGGAGGGTATAGTGAGATATTAGGGTGAGATATAAGGAGGGGCAGAGGAGTGTATAGTGAGATATTAGGGTGAGATGTAAGGAGGGGCAGAGGAGGGTATAGTGAGATATTAGGGTGAGATGAAAGGAGGGGCAGAGGGGTGTATAGTGAGATATTAGGGTGAGATGTAAGGAGGGGCAGCGGAGGGTATAGTGAGAAATTAGGGCTGAGATATAAGGAGGGGCAGAGGAGGGTACTGTATAGTGAGATATTAGGGTGAGATATAAGGAGGGGCAGAGGAGTGTATAGTGAGATATTAGGGTGAGATGTAAGGAGGGGCAGAGGAGGGTATAGTGAGATATTAGGGGTGAGATGTAAGGAGGGGCAGAGGAGTGTATATTGAGATAGGATGAGATGTAAGGAGGGACAGGGGAGGGTATAGTGAGATATTAGGGTGAGATGTAAGGAGGGGCAGAGGAGGGTATAGTGAGATATTAGGGTGAGATGTAAGGAGGGGCAGAGGAGGGTATAGTGAGATATTAGGGTGAGATGTAAGGAGGGGCAGAGGAGGGTATAGTGAGATATTAGGGTGAGATGTAAGGAGGGGCAGAGGAGGGTATAGTGAGATATTAGGGTAAGATGTAAGGAGGGGCAGAGGGGTGTATAGTGAGATATTAGGGTGAGATGTAAGGAGGGCAGAGGGGTGTATAGTGAGATATTAGGGTGAGATATAAGGAGGGGCAGAGGAGGGTATAGTGAGATATTAGGGTGAGATGTAAGGAGGGGCAGAGGAGTGTATAGTGAGATATTAGGGTGAGATATAAGGAGGGGCAGAGGAGGGTATAGTGAGATATTAGGGGTGAGATGTAAGGAGGGGCAGAGGAGTGTATAGTGAGATAGGGTGAGATGTAAGGAGGGACAGGGGAGGGTATAGTGAGATATTAGGGTGAGATGTAAGGAGGGGCAGAGGAGGGTATAGTGAGATATTAGGGTGAGATGTAAGGAGGGGCAGAGGAGGGTATAGTGAGATATTAGTGTGAGATGTAAGGAGGGGCAGAGGAGGGTATAGTGAGATATTAGGGTGAGATGTAAGGAGGGGCAGAGGAGGGTATAGTGAGATATTAGGGTGAGATGTAAGGAGGGGCAGAGGAGGGTATAGTGAGATATTAGGGTGAGATGTAAGGAGGGGCAGAGGGGTGTATAGTGAGATATTAGGGTGAGATGTAAGGAGATGCAGAGGGGGGTATAGTGAGATATTAGGGTGAGATGTAAGGAGGGGCAGAGTGGTGTATAGTGAGATATTAGGGTGAGATGTAAGGAGGGGCAGAGGAGGGTATAGTGAAATATTAGGGTGAGATGTAAGGAGGGGCAGAGGAGGGTATAGTGAGATATTAGGGTGAGATGTAAGGAGGAGCAGAGGAGTGTATAGTGAGATATTAGGGTGAGATATAAGGAGGGGCAGAGGAGGGTATAGTGAGATATTAGGGTGAGATATAAGGAGGGGCAGAGGAGTGTATAGTGAGATATTAGGGTGAGATGTAAGGAGGGGCAGAGGAGGGTATAGTGAGATATTAGGGTGAGATGTAAGGAGGGGCAGAGGGGTGTATAGTGAGATATTAGGGTGAGATGTAAGGAGGGGCAGCGGAGGGTATAGTGAGAAATTAGGGCTGAGATATAAGGAGGGGCAGAGGAGGGTACTGTATAGTGAGATATTAGGGTGAGATGTAAGGAGGGACAGGGGAGGGTACAGTGAGATATTAGGGTGAGATGTAAGGAGGGGCAGAGGGGTGTATAGTGAGATATTAGGGTGAGATGTAAGGAGGGGCAGAGGAGGGTATAGTGAGATATTAGGGTGAGATATAAGGAGGGGCAGAGGAGGGAATAGTGAGATATTAGGGTGAGATATAAGGAGGGGCAGAGGAGTGTATAGTGAGATATTAGGGTGAGATGTAAGGAGGGGCAGAGGAGGGTATAGTGAGATATTAGGGTGAGATGTAAGGAGGGGCAGAGGGGTGTATAGTGAGATATTAGGGTGAGATGTAAGGAGGGGCAGCGGAGGGTATAGTGAGAAATTAGGGCTGAGATATAAGGAGGGGCAGAGGAGGGTACTGTATAGTGAGATATTAGGGTGAGATATAAGGAGGGGCAGAGGAGTGTATAGTGAGATATTAGGGTGAGATGTAAGGAGGGGCAGAGGAGGGTATAGTGAGATATTAGGGGTGAGATGTAAGGAGGGGCAGAGGAGTGTATAGTGAGATAGGGTGAGATGTAAGGAGGGACAGGGGAGGGTATAGTGAGATATTAGGGTGAGATGTAAGGAGGGGCAGAGGAGGGTATAGTGAGATATTAGGGTGAGATGTAAGGAGGGGCAGAGGAGGGTATAGTGAGATATTAGGGTGAGATGTAAGGAGGGGCAGCGGAGGGTATAGTGAGAAATTAGGGCTGAGATATAAGGAGGGGCAGAGGAGGGTACTGTATAGTGAGATATTAGGGTGAGATGTAAGGAGGGACAGGGGAGGGTATAGTGAGATATTAGGGTGAGATGTAAGGAGGGGCAGAGGAGGGTATAGTGAGATATTAGGGTGAGATGTAAGGAGGGGCAGAGGAGGGTATAGTGAGATATTAGGGTAAGATGTAAGGAGGGGCAGAGGGGTGTATAGTGAGATATTAGGGTGAGATGTAAGGAGATGCAGAGGGGGGTATAGTGAGATATTAGGGTGAGATGTAAGGAGGGGCAGAGGGGTGTATAGTGAGATATTAGGGTGAGATGTAAGGAGGGGCAGAGGAGGGTATAGTGAGATATTAGGGTGAGATGTAAGGAGGGGCAGAGGAGGGTATAGTGAGATATTAGGGTGAGATGTAAGGAGGGGCAGAGGAGGGTATAGTGAGATATTAGGGTAAGATGTAAGGAGGGGCAGAGGGGTGTATAGTGAGATATTAGGGTGAGATGTAAGGAGGGCAGAGGGGTGTATAGTGAGATATTAGGGTGAGATATAAGGAGGGGCAGAGGAGGGTATAGTGAGATATTAGGGTGAGATGTAAGGAGGGGCAGAGGAGGGTATAGTGAGATATTAAGGTGAGATGTAAGGAGGGGCAGAGGAGTGTATAGTGAGATATTAGGGTGAGATATAAGGAGGGGCAGAGGAGGGTATAGTGAGATATTAGGGTGAGATATAAGGAGGGGCAGAGAAGTGTATAGTGAGATATTAGGGTGAGATGTAAGGAGGGGCAGAGGAGGGTATAGTGAGATATTAGGATGAGATGTAAGGAGGGGCAGAGGGGTGCATAGTGAGATATTAGGGTGAGATGTAAGGAGGGGCAGCGGAGGGTATAGTGAGAAATTAGGGCTGAGATATAAGGAGGGGCAGAGGAGGGTACTGTATAGTGAGATATTAGGGTGAGATGTAAGGAGGGACAGGGGAGGGTATAGTGAGATATTAGGGTGAGATGTAAGGAGGGGCAGAGGAGGGTATAGTGAGATATTAGGGTGAGATATAAGGAGGGGCAGAGGAGGGTATAGTGAGATATTAGGGGTGAGATGTAAGGAGGGGCAGAGGAGGGTATAGTGAGATATTAGGGTGAGATGTAAGGAGGGGCCGAGGGGTGTATAGTGAGATATTAGGGTGAGATGTAAGGAGGGGCAGAGGGGTGTATAGTGAGATATTAGGGTGAGATGTAAGGAGATGCAGAGGAGGGTATAGTGAGATATTAGGGTGAGATGTAAGGAGGGGCAGAGGGGTGTATAGTGAGATATTAGGGTGAGATGTTAGGAGGGGCAGAGGAGGGTATAGTGATATATTAGGGTGAGATGTAAGGAGGGGCAGAGGAGGGTATAGTGAGATATTAGGGTGAGATATAAGGAGGGGCAGAGGAGTGTATAGTGAGATATTAGGGTGAGATGTAAGGAGGGGCAGAGGAGGGTATAGTGAGATATTAGGGTGAGATGTAAGGAGGGGCAGAGGGGTGTATAGTGAGATATTAGGGTGAGATGTAAGGAGGGGCAGCGGAGGGTATAGTGAGGAATTAGGGCTGAGATATAAGGAGGGTCAGAGGAGGGAGGGTATAGTGAGATATTAGGGTGGGATGTAAGGAGGGGCAGAGGGGTGTATAGTGAGATATTAGGGTGAGATGTAAGGAGGGGCAGCGGAGGGTATAGTGAGATATTAGGGTGAGATATAAGGAGGGGCAGAGGAGTGTATAGTGAGATATTAGGGTGAGATGTATGGAGGGGCAGAGGAGGGTATAGTGAGATATTAGGGTTGAGATGTAAGGAGGGGCAGAGGAGTGTATAGTGAGATATTAGGGTGAGATGTAAGGAGGGACAGGGGAGGGTATAGTGAGATATTAGGGTGAGATGTAAGGAGGGGCAGAGGAGGGTATAGTGAGATATTAGGGGTGAGATGTAAGGAGGGGCAGAGGAGTGTATAGTGAGATATTAGGGTGAGATGTAAGGAGGGACAGGGGAGGGTATAGTGAGATATTAGGGTGAGATGTAAGGAGGGGCAGAGGAGGGTATAGTGAGATATTAGGGTGAGATGTAAGGAGGGGCAGAGGAGGGTATAGTGAGATATTAGGGTGAGATGTAAGGAGGGGCAGAGGAGGGTATAGTGAGATATTAGGGTGAGATGTAAGGAGGGGCAGAGGAGGGTATAGTGAGATATTAGGGTAAGATGTAAGGAGGGGCAGAGGGGTGTATAGTGAGATATTAGGGTGAGATGTAAGGAGGGCAGAGGGGTGTATAGTGAGATATTAGGGTGAGATATAAGGAGGGGCAGAGGGGGGTATAGTGAGATATTAGGGTGAGATGTAAGGAGGGGCAGAGGAGGGTATGTGAGATATTAGGGTAAGATGTAAGGAGGGGCAGAGGGGTGTATAGTGAGATATTAGGGTGAGATGTAAGGAGATGCAGAGGGGGGTATAGTGAGATATTAGGGTGAGATGTAAGGAGGGGCAGAGGGGTGTATAGTGAGATATTAGGGTGAGATGTAAGGAGGGGCAGAGGAGGGTATAGTGAGATATTAGGGTGAGATGTAAGGAGGGGCAGAGGAGGGTATAGTGAGATATTAGGGTGAGATGTAAGGAGGGGCAGAGGAGGGTATAGTGAGATATTAGGGTGAGATATAAGGAGGGGCAGAGGAGGGTATAGTGAGATATTAGGGTGAGATATAAGGAGGGGCAGAGGAGTGTATAGTGAGATATTAGGGTGAGATGTAAGGAGGGGCAGAGGTGGGTATAGTGAGATATTAGGGTGAGATGTAAGGAGGGGCAGAGGGGTGTATAGTGAGATATTAGGGTGAGATGTAAGGAGGGGCAGCGGAGGGTATAGTGAGAAATTAGGGCTGAGATATAAGGAGGGGCAGAGGAGGGTACTGTATAGTGAGATATTAGGGTGAGATGTAAGGAGGGGCAGAGGAGGGTATAGTGAGATATTAGGGTAAGATGTAAGGAGGGGCAGAGGAGGGTATAGTGAGATGTTAGGGTGAGATGTAAGGGGGACAGAGGAGGGTATAGTGAGATATTAGTGTGAGATGTAAGGAGGGGCAGAGGAGGGTATAGTGAGATATTAGGGTGAGATGTAAGGAGGGGCAGAGGAGGGTATAGTGAGATATTAGGGTGAGATGTAAGGAGGGGCAGAGGAGGGTATAGTGAGATATTAGGGTGAGATGTAAGGAGGGGCAGAGGAGGGTATAGTGAGATATTAGGGTGAGATGTAAGGAGGGGCAGAGGAGGGAATAGTGAGATATTAGGGTGAGATGTTAGGAGGGCAGAGGAGGGCATAGTGAGATATTAGGGTGAGATGTAAGGAGGGGCAGAGGAGGGTATAGTGAGATATTAGTGTGAGATGTAAGGAGGGGCAGAGGGGTGTATAGTGAGATATTAGGGTGAGATGTAAGGAGGGGCAGAGGAGGGTATAGTGAGATATTAGGGTAAGATGTAAGGAGGGGCAGAGGGGTGTATAGTGAGATATTAGGGTGAGATGTAAGGAGGGCAGAGGGGTGTATAGTGAGATATTAGGGTTAGATATAAGGAGGGGCAGAGGAGGGTATAGTGAGATATTAGGGTGAGATGTAAGGAGGGGCCGAGGAGGGTATAGTGAGATTAGGGTGAGATGTAAGGAGGGGCAGAGGGGTGTATAGTGAGATATTAGGGTGAGATGTAAGGAGATGCAGAGGAGGGTATAGTGAGATATAAGGGTGAGATGTAAGGAGGGGCAGAGGGGTGTATAGTGAGATATTAGGGTGAGATGTAAGGAGGGGCAGAGGAGGGTATAGTGAGATATTAGGGTGAGATGTAAGGAGGGGCAGAGGAGGTTATAGTGAGATATTAGGGTGAGATGTAAGAGGGGCAGAGGAGGGTATAGTGAGATATTAGGGTGAGATATAAGGAGGGGCAGAGGAGGGTATAGTGAGATATTAGGGTGAGAAATAAGGAGGGGCAGAGGAGTATAGTGAGATATTAGGGTGAGATGTAAGGAGGGGCAGAGGAGGGTATAGTGAGATATTAGGGTGAGATGTAAGGAGGGGCAGAGGGGTGTATAGTGAGATATTAGGGTGAGATGTAAGGAGGGGCAGCGGAGGGTATAGTGAGAAATTAGGGCTGAGATATAAGGAGGGGCAGAGGAGGGTACTGTATAGTGAGATATTAGGGTGAGATGTATGGAGGGACAGGGGAGGGTATAGTGAGATATTAGGGTGAGATGTAAGGAGGGGCAGAGGAGGGTATAGTGAGATATTAGGGTGAGATGTAAGGAGGGGCAGGAGGGTATAGTGAGATATTAGGGTGAGATGTAAGGAGGGGCAGAGGAGGGTATAGTGAGATATTAGGGTGAGATGTAAGGAGGGGCAGAGGAGTGTATAGTGAGATATTAGGGTAAGATGTAAGGAGGGGTAGAGGAGGGTATAGTGAGATATTAGGGTGAGATGTAAGGAGGGGCAGAGGAGGGTATAGTGAGATATTAGGGTGAGATGTAAGGAGGGCAGAGGAGGGCATAGTGAGATATTAGGGTGAGATGTAAGGAGGGGCAGAGGAGGGTATAGTGAGATATTAGGGTGAGATGTAAGGAGGGGCAGAGGGGTGTATAGTGAGATATTAGGGTGAGATGTAAGGAGGGGCAGCGGAGGGTATAGTGAGAAATTAGGGCTGAGATATAAGGAGGGGCAGAGGAGGGTCCTGTATAGTGAGATATTAGGGTGAGATATAAGGAGGGGCAGAGGAGTGTGTAGTGAGATATTAGGGTGAGATGTAAGGAGGGGCAGAGGAGGGTATAGTGAGATATTAGGGGTGAGATGTAAGGAGGGGCAGAGGAGTGTATAGTGAGATATTAGGGTGAGATGTAAGGAGGGACAGGGAGGGTATAGTGAGATATTAGGGTGAGATGTAAGGAGGGGCAGAGGATGGTATAGTGAGATATTAGGGTAAGATGTAAGGAGGGGCAGAGGATGGTATAGTGAGATATTAGGGTGAGATGTAAGGAGGGGCAGAGGAGGGTATAGTGAGATATTAGGGTGAGATGTAAGGAGGGGCAGAGGAGGGTATAGTGAGATATTAGGGTGAGATGTAAGGAGGGGCAGAGGAGGGTATAGTGAGATATTAGGGTGAGATATAAGGAGGGGCAGAGGAGGGTATAGTGAGATATTAGGGTGAGATATAAGGAGGGGCAGAGGAGTGTATAGTGAGATATTAGGGTGAGATGTAAGGAGGGGCAGAGGTGGGTATAGTGAGATATTAGGGTGAGATGTAAGGAGGGGCAGAGGGGTGTATAGTGAGATATTAGGGTGAGATGTAAGGAGGGGCAGCGGAGGGTATAGTGAGAAATTAGGGCTGAGATATAAGGAGGGGCAGAGGAGGGTACTGTATAGTGAGATATTAGGGTGAGATGTAAGGAGGGGCAGAGGAGGGTATAGTGAGATATTAGGGTAAGATGTAAGGAGGGGCAGAGGAGGGTATAGTGAGATGTTAGGGTGAGATGTAAGGGGGACAGAGGAGGGTATAGTGAGATATTAGTGTGAGATGTAAGGAGGGGCAGAGGAGGGTATAGTGAGATATTAGGGTGAGATGTAAGGAGGGGCAGAGGAGGGTATAGTGAGATATTAGGGTGAGATGTAAGGAGGGGCAGAGGAGGGTATAGTGAGATATTAGGGTGAGATGTAAGGAGGGGCAGAGGAGGGTATAGTGAGATATTAGGGTGAGATGTAAGGAGGGGCAGAGGAGGGAATAGTGAGATATTAGGGTGAGATGTTAGGAGGGCAGAGGAGGGCATAGTGAGATATTAGGGTGAGATGTAAGGAGGGGCAGAGGAGGGTATAGTGAGATATTAGGGTGAGATGTAAGGAGGGGCAGAGGGGTGTATAGTGAGATATTAGGGTGAGATGTAAGGAGGGGCAGAGGAGGGTATAGTGAGATATTAGGGTAAGATGTAAGGAGGGGCAGAGGGGTGTATAGTGAGATATTAGGGTGAGATGTAAGGAGGGCAGAGGGGTGTATAGTGAGATATTAGGGTTAGATATAAGGAGGGGCAGAGGAGGGTATAGTGAGATATTAGGGTGAGATGTAAGGAGGGGCAGAGGGGTGTATAGTGAGATATTAGGGTGAGATGTAAGGAGGGGCAGAGGAGGGTATAGTGAGATATTAGGGTGAGATGTAAGGAGGGGCAGAGGAGGTTATAGTGAGATATTAGGGTGAGATGTAAGAGGGGCAGAGGAGGGTATAGTGAGATATTAGGGTGAGATATAAGGAGGGGCAGAGGAGGGTATAGTGAGATATTAAGGTGAGAAATAAGGAGGGGCAGAGGAGTATAGTGAGATATTAGGGTGAGATGTAAGGAGGGGCAGAGGAGGGTATAGTGAGATATTAGGGTGAGATGTAAGGAGGGGCAGAGGGGTGTATAGTGAGATATTAGGGTGAGATGTAAGGAGGGGCAGCGGAGGGTATAGTGAGAAATTAGGGCTGAGATATAAGGAGGGGCAGAGGAGGGTACTGTATAGTGAGATATTAGGGTGAGATGTATGGAGGGACAGGGGAGGGTATAGTGAGATATTAGGGTGAGATGTAAGGAGGGGAAGAGGAGGGTATAGTGAGATATTAGGGTGAGATGTAAGGAGGGGCAGGAGGGTATAGTGAGATATTAGGGTGAGATGTAAGGAGGGGCAGAGGAGGGTATAGTGAGATATTAGGGTGAGATGTAAGGAGGGGCAGAGGAGTGTATAGTGAGATATTAGGGTAAGATGTAAGGAGGGGTAGAGGAGGGTATAGTGAGATATTAGGGTGAGATGTAAGGAGGGGCAGAGGAGGGTATAGTGAGATATTAGGGTGAGATGTAAGGAGGGCAGAGGAGGACATAGTGAGATATTAGGGTGAGATGTAAGGAGGGGCAGAGGAGGGTATAGTGAGATATTAGGGTGAGATGTAAGGAGGGGCAGAGGGGTGTATAGTGAGATATTAGGGTGAGATGTAAGGAGGGGCAGCGGAGGGTATAGTGAGAAATTAGGGCTGAGATATAAGGAGGGGCAGAGGAGGGTCCTGTATAGTGAGATATTAGGGTGAGATATAAGGAGGGGCAGAGGAGTGTGTAGTGAGATATTAGGGTGAGATGTAAGGAGGGGCAGAGGAGGGTATAGTGAGATATTAGGGGTGAGATGTAAGGAGGGGCAGAGGAGTGTATAGTGAGATATTAGGGTGAGATGTAAGGAGGGACAGGGAGGGTATAGTGAGATATTAGGGTGAGATGTAAGGAGGGGCAGAGGATGGTATAGTGAGATATTAGGGTAAGATGTAAGGAGGGGCAGAGGATGGTATAGTGAGATATTAGGGTGAGATGTAAGGAGGGGCAGAGGAGGGTATAGTGAGATATTAGGGTGAGATGTAAGGAGGGGCAGAGGAGGGTATAGTGAGATATTAGGGTAAGATGTAAGGAGGTGCAGAGGGGTGTGTAGTGAGATATTAGGGTGAGATGTAAGGAGGGGCAGAGGAGGGTATAGTGAGATATTAGGATGAGATGTAAGGAGGGGCAGAGGGGTGCATAGTGAGATATTAGGGTGAGATGTAAGGAGGGGCAGCGGAGGGTATAGTGAGAAATTAGGGCTGAGATATAAGGAGGGGCAGAGAAGTGTATAGTGAGATATTAGGGTGAGATGTAAGGAGGGGCAGAGGAGGGTATAGTGATATATTAGGATGAGATGTAAGGAGGGGCAGAGGGGTGCATAGTGAGATATTAGGGTGAGATGTAAGGAGGGGCAGCGGAGGGTATAGTGAGAAATTAGGGCTGAGATATAAGGAGGGGCAGAGGAGGGTACTGTATAGTGAGATATTAGGGTGAGATGTAAGGAGGGACAGGGGAGGGTATAGTGAGATATTAGGGTGAGATGTAAGGAGGGGCAGAGGAGGGTATAGTGAGATATTAGGGTGAGATATAAGGAGGGGCAGAGGAGGGTATAGTGAGATATTAGGGGTGAGATGTAAGGAGGGGCAGAGGAGGGTATAGTGAGATATTAGGGTGAGATGTAAGGAGGGGCCGAGGGGTGTATAGTGAGATATTAGGGTGAGATGTAAGGAGGGGCAGAGGGGTGTATAGTGAGATATTAGGGTGAGATGTAAGGAGATGCAGAGGAGGGTATAGTGAGATATTAGGGTGAGATGTAAGGAGGGGCAGAGGGGTGTATAGTGAGATATTAGGGTGAGATGTTAGGAGGGGCAGAGGAGGGTATAGTGATATATTAGGGTGAGATGTAAGGAGGGGCAGAGGAGGGTATAGTGAGATATTAGGGTGAGATATAAGGAGGGGCAGAGGAGTGTATAGTGAGATATTAGGGTGAGATGTAAGGAGGGGCAGAGGAGGGTATAGTGAGATATTAGGGTGAGATGTAAGGAGGGGCAGAGGGGTGTATAGTGAGATATTAGGGTGAGATGTAAGGAGGGGCAGCGGAGGGTATAGTGAGGAATTAGGGCTGAGATATAAGGAGGGTCAGAGGAGGGAGGGTATAGTGAGATATTAGGGTGAGATGTAAGGAGGGGCAGAGGGGTGTATAGTGAGATATTAGGGTGAGATGTAAGGAGGGGCAGCGGAGGGTATAGTGAGATATTAGGGTGAGATATAAGGAGGGGCAGAGGAGTGTATAGTGAGATATTAGGGTGAGATGTATGGAGGGGCAGAGGAGGGTATAGTGAGATATTAGGGTTGAGATGTAAGGAGGGGCAGAGGAGTGTATAGTGAGATATTAGGGTGAGATGTAAGGAGGGACAGGGGAGGGTATAGTGAGATATTAGGGTGAGATGTAAGGAGGGGCAGAGGAGGGTATAGTGAGATATTAGGGGTGAGATGTAAGGAGGGGCAGAGGAGTGTATAGTGAGATATTAGGGTGAGATGTAAGGAGGGACAGGGGAGGGTATAGTGAGATATTAGGGTGAGATGTAAGGAGGGGCAGAGGAGGGTATAGTGAGATATTAGGGTGAGATGTAAGGAGGGGCAGAGGAGGGTATAGTGAGATATTAGGGTGAGATGTAAGGAGGGGCAGAGGAGGGTATAGTGAGATATTAGGGTGAGATGTAAGGAGGGGCAGAGGAGGGTATAGTGAGATATTAGGGTAAGATGTAAGGAGGGGCAGAGGGGTGTATAGTGAGATATTAGGGTGAGATGTAAGGAGGGCAGAGGGGTGTATAGTGAGATATTAGGGTGAGATATAAGGAGGGGCAGAGGGGGGTATAGTGAGATATTAGGGTGAAATGTAAGGAGGGGCAGAGGAGGGTATGTGAGATATTAGGGTAAGATGTAAGGAGGGGCAGAGGGGTGTATAGTGAGATATTAGGGTGAGATGTAAGGAGATGCAGAGGGAGGTATAGTGAGATATTAGGGTGAGATGTAAGGAGGGGCAGAGGGGTGTATAGTGAGATATTAGGGTGAGATGTAAGGAGGGGCAGAGGAGGGTATAGTGAGATATTAGGGTGAGATGTAAGGAGGGGCAGAGGAGGGTATAGTGAGATATTAGGGTGAGATGTAAGGAGGGGCAGAGGAGGGTATAGTGAGATATTAGGGTGAGATATAAGGAGGGGCAGAGGAGGGTATAGTGAGATATTAGGGTGAGATATAAGGAGGGGCAGAGGAGTGTATAGTGAGATATTAGGGTGAGATGTAAGGAGGGGCAGAGGTGGGTATAGTGAGATATTAGGGTGAGATGTAAGGAGGGGCAGAGGGGTGTATAGTGAGATATTAGGGTGAGATGTAAGGAGGGGCAGCGGAGGGTATAGTGAGAAATTAGGGCTGAGATATAAGGAGGGGCAGAGGAGGGTACTGTATAGTGAGATATTAGGGTGAGATGTAAGGAGGGGCAGAGGAGGGTATAGTGAGATATTAGGGTAAGATGTAAGGAGGGGCAGAGGAGGGTATAGTGAGATGTTAGGGTGAGATGTAAGGGGGACAGAGGAGGGTATAGTGAGATATTAGTGTGAGATGTAAGGAGGGGCAGAGGAGGGTATAGTGAGATATTAGGGTGAGATGTAAGGAGGGGCAGAGGAGGGTATAGTGAGATATTAGGGTGAGATGTAAGGAGGGGCAGAGGAGGGTATAGTGAGATATTAGGGTGAGATGTAAGGAGGGGCAGAGGAGGGTATAGTGAGATATTAGGGTGAGATGTAAGGAGGGGCAGAGGAGGGAATAGTGAGATATTAGGGTGAGATGTTAGGAGGGCAGAGGAGGGCATAGTGAGATATTAGGGTGAGATGTAAGGAGGGGCAGAGGAGGGTATAGTGAGATATTAGGGTGAGATGTAAGGAGGGGCAGAGGGGTGTATAGTGAGATATTAGGGTGAGATGTAAGGAGGGGCAGAGGAGGGTATAGTGAGATATTAGGGTAAGATGTAAGGAGGGGCAGAGGAGTGTATAGTGAGATATTAGGGTGAGATGTAAGGAGGGCAGAGGGGTGTATAGTGAGATATTAGGGTTAGATATAAGGAGGGGCAGAGGAGGGTATAGTGAGATATTAGGGTGAGATGTAAGGAGGGGCCGAGGAGGGTATAGTGAGATTAGGGTGAGATGTAAGGAGGGGCAGAGGGGTGTATAGTGAGATATTAGGGTGAGATGTAAGGAGATGCAGAGGAGGGTATAGTGAGATATAAGGGTGAGATGTAAGGAGGGGCAGAGGGGTGTATAGTGAGATATTAGGGTGAGATGTAAGGAGGGGCAGAGGAGGGTATAGTGAGATATTAGGGTGAGATGTAAGGAGGGGCAGAGGAGGTTATAGTGAGATATTAGGGTGAGATGTAAGAGGGGCAGAGGAGGGTATAGTGAGATATTAGGGTGAGATATAAGGAGGGGCAGAGGAGGGTATAGTGAGATATTAGGGTGAGAAATAAGGAGGGGCAGAGGAGTATAGTGAGATATTAGGGTGAGATGTAAGGAGGGGCAGAGGAGGGTATAGTGAGATATTAGGGTGAGATGTAAGGAGGGGCAGAGGGGTGTATAGTGAGATATTAGGGTGAGATGTAAGGAGGGGCAGCGGAGGGTATAGTGAGAAATTAGGGCTGAGATATAAGGAGGGGCAGAGGAGGGTACTGTATAGTGAGATATTAGGGTGAGATGTATGGAGGGACAGGGGAGGGTATAGTGAGATATTAGGGTGAGATGTAAGGAGGGGCAGAGGAGGGTATAGTGAGATATTAGGGTGAGATGTAAGGAGGGGCAGGAGGGTATAGTGAGATATTAGGGTGAGATGTAAGGAGGGGCAGAGGAGGGTATAGTGAGATATTAGGGTGAGATGTAAGGAGGGGCAGAGGAGTGTATAGTGAGATATTAGGGTAAGATGTAAGGAGGGGTAGAGGAGGGTATAGTGAGATATTAGGGTGAGATGTAAGGAGGGGCAGAGGAGGGTATAGTGAGATATTAGGGTGAGATGTAAGGAGGGCAGAGGAGGGCATAGTGAGATATTAGGGTGAGATGTAAGGAGGGGCAGAGGAGGGTATAGTGAGATATTAGGGTGAGATGTAAGGAGGGGCAGAGGGGTGTATAGTGAGATATTAGGGTGAGATGTAAGGAGGGGCAGCGGAGGGTATAGTGAGAAATTAGGGCTGAGATATAAGGAGGGGCAGAGGAGGGTCCTGTATAGTGAGATATTAGGGTGAGATATAAGGAGGGGCAGAGGAGTGTGTAGTGAGATATTAGGGTGAGATGTAAGAGGGGCAGAGGAGGGTATAGTGAGATATTAGGGTGAGATATAAGGAGGGGCAGAGGAGGGTATAGTGAGATATTAGGGTGAGAAATAAGGAGGGGCAGAGGAGTATAGTGAGATATTAGGGTGAGATGTAAGGAGGGGCAGAGGAGGGTATAGTGAGATATTAGGGTGAGATGTAAGGAGGGGCAGAGGGGTGTATAGTGAGATATTAGGGTGAGATGTAAGGAGGGGCAGCGGAGGGTATAGTGAGAAATTAGGGCTGAGATATAAGGAGGGGCAGAGGAGGGTACTGTATAGTGAGATATTAGGGTGAGATGTATGGAGGGACAGGGGAGGGTATAGTGAGATATTAGGGTGAGATGTAAGGAGGGGCAGAGGAGGGTATAGTGAGATATTAGGGTGAGATGTAAGGAGGGGCAGGAGGGTATAGTGAGATATTAGGGTGAGATGTAAGGAGGGGCAGAGGAGGGTATAGTGAGATATTAGGGTGAGATGTAAGGAGGGGCAGAGGAGTGTATAGTGAGATATTAGGGTAAGATGTAAGGAGGGGTAGAGGAGGGTATAGTGAGATATTAGGGTGAGATGTAAGGAGGGGCAGAGGAGGGTATAGTGAGATATTAGGGTGAGATGTAAGGAGGGCAGAGGAGGGCATAGTGAGATATTAGGGTGAGATGTAAGGAGGGGCAGAGGAGGGTATAGTGAGATATTAGGGTGAGATGTAAGGAGGGGCAGAGGGGTGTATAGTGAGATATTAGGGTGAGATGTAAGGAGGGGCAGCGGAGGGTATAGTGAGAAATTAGGGCTGAGATATAAGGAGGGGCAGAGGAGGGTCCTGTATAGTGAGATATTAGGGTGAGATATAAGGAGGGGCAGAGGAGTGTGTAGTGAGATATTAGGGTGAGATGTAAGGAGGGGCAGAGGAGGGTATAGTGAGATATTAGGGGTGAGATGTAAGGAGGGGCAGAGGAGTGTATAGTGAGATATTAGGGTGAGATGTAAGGAGGGACAGGGAGGGTATAGTGAGATATTAGGGTGAGATGTAAGGAGGGGCAGAGGATGGTATAGTGAGATATTAGGGTGAGATGTAAGGAGGGGCAGAGGATGGTATAGTGAGATATTAGGGTAAGATGTAAGGAGGGGTAGAGGAGGGTATAGTGAGATATTGGGGTGAGATGTAAGGAGGGGCAGAGGATGGTATAGTGAGATATTAGGGTGAGATGTAAGGAGGGGCAGAGGAGGGTATAGTGAGATATTAGGGTGAGATGTAAGGAGGGGCAGAGGAGGGTATAGTGAGATATTAGGGTGAGATGTAAGGAGGTGCAGAGGGGTGTGTAGTGAGATATTAGGGTGAGATGTAAGGAGGGGCAGAGGAGTGTATAGTGAGATATTAGGGTGAGATGTAAGGAGGGTATAGTGAGATATTAGGGTGAGATGTAAGGAGGGTATAGTGAGATATTAGGGTGAGATGTAAGGAGGGACAGAGGGGTGTATAGTGAGATATTAGGGTGAGATGTAAGGAGGGGCAGAGGGGTGTATAGTGAGATATTAGGGTGAGATGTAAGGAGGGGCAGCGGAGGGTATAGTGAGAAATTAGGGCTGAGATATAAGGAGGGGCAGAGGAGGGTCCTGTATAGTGAGATATTAGGGTGAGATATAAGGAGGGGCAGAGGAGTGTGTAGTGAGATATTAGGGTGAGATGTAAGGAGGGGCAGAGGAGGGTATAGTGAGATATTAGGGGTGAGATGTAAGGAGGGGCAGAGGAGTGTATAGTGAGATATTAGGGTGAGATGTAAGGAGGGACAGGGAGGGTATAGTGAGATATTAGGGTGAGATGTAAGGAGGGGCAGAGGATGGTATAGTGAGATATTAGGGTGAGATGTAAGGAGGGGCAGAGGATGGTATAGTGAGATATTAGGGTAAGATGTAAGGAGGGGTAGAGGAGGGTATAGTGAGGTATTGGGGTGAGATGTAAGGAGGGGCAGAGGATGGTATAGTGAGATATTAGGGTGAGATGTAAGGAGGGGCAGAGGAGGGTATAGTGAGATATTAGGGTGAGATGTAAGGAGGGGCAGAGGAGGGTATAGTGAGATATTAGGGTGAGATGTAAGGAGGTGCAGAGGGGTGTGTAGTGAGATATTAGGGTGAGATGTAAGGAGGGGCAGAGGAGTGTATAGTGAGATATTAGGGTGAGATGTAAGGAGGGTATAGTGAGATATTAGGGTGAGATGTAAGGAGGGTATAGTGAGATATTAGGGTGAGATGTAAGGAGGGACAGAGGGGTGTATAGTGAGATATTAGGGTGAGATGTAAGGAGGGGCAGAGGGGTGTATAGTGAGATATTAGGGTGAGATGTAAGGAGGGGCAGCGGAGGGTATAGTGAGAAATTAGGGCTGAGATATAAGGAGGGGCAGAGGAGGGTCCTGTATAGTGAGATATTAGGGTGAGATATAAGGAGGGGCAGAGGAGTGTGTAGTGAGATATTAGGGTGAGATGTAAGGAGGGGCAGAGGAGGGTATAGTGAGATATTAGGGGTGAGATGTAAGGAGGGGCAGAGGAGTGTATAGTGAGATATTAGGGTGAGATGTAAGGAGGGACAGGGAGGGTATAGTGAGATATTAGGGTGAGATGTAAGGAGGGGCAGAGGATGGTATAGTGAGATATTAGGGTGAGATGTAAGGAGGGGCAGAGGATGGTATAGTGAGATATTAGGGTAAGATGTAAGGAGGGGTAGAGGAGGGTATAGTGAGATATTGGGGTGAGATGTAAGGAGGGGCAGAGGATGGTATAGTGAGATATTAGGGTGAGATGTAAGGAGGGGCAGAGGAGGGTATAGTGAGATATTAGGGTGAGATGTAAGGAGGGGCAGAGGAGGGTATAGTGAGATATTAGGGTGAGATGTAAGGAGGTGCAGAGGGGTGTGTAGTGAGATATTAGGGTGAGATGTAAGGAGGGGCAGAGGAGTGTATAGTGAGATATTAGGGTGAGATGTAAGGAGGGTATAGTGAGATATTAGGGTGAGATGTAAGGAGGGTATAGTGAGATATTAGGGTGAGATGTAAGGAGGGACAGAGGGGTGTATAGTGAGATATTAGGGTGAGATGTAAGGAGGGGCAGAGGGGTGTATAGTGAGATATTAGGGTGAGATGTAAGGAGGGGCAGAGGTGTGTATAGTGAGATATTAGGGTGAGATGTAAGGAGGGGCAGAGGGGTGTATAGCTTTAAAAGATGAGAATGTTGTAAGTAACAGGATTTGATGGGAGTGATTTCAGCAGGAGACACAGACAGATTTATGAGTAGAGTGATTCTGGCAGCAGGGTTTAGGATACAGTAGGTTGTAGGGGAGACAGATCAGAGGCAGGGAGGCCGGACACTACAAGGATACAGTAGCCGAGACGGGATAGAGTGAGGGCGTTCCAGCACCACGCGGTTCTGTTGCCATGACAACATGATGCTGTACGATATCAAATTGTCGCTGCACGCACCATAGCCAATGCCGCCCCCAAATTCTGCACCCCCCCGATATACTCACTCAACCCCCATATACACTCCCCCCACACCCCCACATGTATACTTAAACCACGCGGCCCACCGCCAGTGATGAATTAAAAAACAAATTTTGCTCTTAGGTACTGACTGGTGGCGCCCTTCTCTGCCAGCGCCATCCCATTGCCCCCCATATATACCCCACCACACACCCCCATACAGTATATACACCCACCCCCCTCCTCGATATATGAACGTGCCCAAAGATGTTCTCACCTGGTGTTTGTGCAGCCGGGAGCAGGGAGAGCGCGCGGGCTCCCGGCTGGGGTTTAAAACCCACTTGACTCCTCCCCCCGCTCCTCCCATCCCGCCTCCTGGCACGTCATCCTCAGCTCCTCCCCCTCCCGCGTCATTCTCAGCTCCCGCCTGCGGAACGCAGAGCACCTCCCCATCCATACTCACACCACCCCCCATCCATACTCACACCACCCCCCATCCATACTCACACCACCCCCCATCCATACTCACACCCCCCCATCCATACTCACACACCCCCCATCCATACTCACACACCCCCCATCCATACTCACACACCCCCCATCCATACTCACACCCCCCCATCCATACTCACACCACCCCCCATCCGTACTCACACCACCCCCCATCCATACTCACACCCCCCCCATCCATACTCACACCCCCCCCATCCATACTCACACCCCCCATCCATACTCACACCCCCCCATCCATACTCACACACCCCCCATCCATACTCACAAACCCCCCATCCATACTCACACACCCCCATCCATACTCACACCACCCCCCATCCGTACTCACACCACCCCCCATCCATACTCACACACCCCCCATCCATACTCACACCCCCCCCATCCATACTCACACCCCCCATCCATACTCACACTACCCCCCATATATACTCACACCAGCCCCATCCATACTCACACTACCCCCCATATATACTCACACTACCCCCCATATATACTCACATGACCCCCACCCCCCCATATATACTCGCACCAACCAGCCCACCCCCATATATACTCACTAACCCCCTCCCACCCCCATATATACTCACACACACCCCTCCCATATATACTCACACCCCTCCCATATATACTCACACCCCTCCCATATATACTCACCCCCACACCCCTCAAATATATACTCACCCCCACACCCCTCAAATATATACTCACACAAACCCGACCAACACCTCCCATATATACTCACACACCTCCCCTCCACCCCCATATATTCTCAACCCCACCCTCCATATATACTCACACTTCCCCCACCCCCTCCCATATATACTCGCATCGCTCCATATATACTCACACACACCTTCCCATATATACTCACACACCACCCCACTCAGCCTCCATATAAACTCAAACCACCACCCCATATATACTCACACACATATATACTCACAACCCTCCAATATATACTCACAACCCCCCCATATATATACTCATACTCCCTCCCCATATATACTTACACCACCTCCCCATATATACTTACACCACCTCACCATATATACTTACACCACCTCCCCATATATACTTACACCACCTCCCCCATATATACTCACACCCCCTCCCCCCATATATTCTCATCCCCCATATATTCTCACCCCCATATATACTCAGACCCACCTCCATATATACTCACACCCACCCCCCATGAATAATCACACCACCTTCCCCATATATACTCACACCCCCTCCCCCTCCCATATATATTCACACACCTCCCGTCCTATATATATATATATATATATATATATATATATATATATATATTCACTCCCCCACACACACCCATATATACTCACACTTCCCCCACCCACCCCCATATATACTCACCCCCCACCCACTCCCATATAAACTCACACCACTCCCCATATATACTCACACCACCTCCCCACCCACCCCCATATATACTCACCCACCCCCCATATATACTCACCCACCCCCCATATATACTCACACCACCTCCCCCATATATACTCACTCCACCTCCCACCCCCATATATACCCCCACAACCTCCCCCATATATACTCACACCCCCCATATATACTCACACCACCCATATATACTCCCACCACCTCCCACCCCCATATATACTCACCACCTTCCCCATATATACTCACACACCCACCCCCCATATGTACTCGCACAACCCCCCCATATATACTCACCCCCCCTCATATACTCACACCCACTCACCTCCCATATATACTCATTCCCCCTCCCGTATATACTCATACCCCTCATATATACTCACACTTCCTCCCCCATATATATATATACTCATCCCTATATATATACTCAACCCCACCCCCACATATACTCACCCCCCCATATATACTCACAGCACCTCCCCATATATACTTACCCCCATATATAATCACATCACCTCCCCCCATATATACTCGCACCACCACCCATACCCATATATACTCACACAACCCCCCACCCCCATATATACTCACATCCCCCACCCCCCATATATACTCACACAACCCCCCACCCCCATATATACTTACACCACCCCCGACCCCCATATACACTCGCACCACCCCCCATATATACTCACACAACCCCCCACCCCCATATATACTCACATCCCCCACCCCCATATATACTCACACAACCCCCCACCCCCATATATACTCACACCAACCCCGACCCCCATATATACTCACACCACCCCCAACCCCCCATATATACTCACCCCACCCACCCCCCATATTTACTCACACGTCCCACCCCCCATATATACTCACAACACCCAGCCTACCCTCATATATACTCACTCCACCCCCAATATATACTCACACCACCCCTCATATATACTCACACACCCCACCCCCCATATATTCACACCCCACCCCCCATATATTCTCACCCCCCCGCATACTCGACCCGCATATATACTCACCCCCCCCCACCCCCCATATATACTCACACCACCCACCCCATATATATTCACACCACCACCCGCATACTCACCCCCCCCCCCATATATACTCACACTACAAGCCAAAATGGAGAAGCCATGTGTGAAAAACTAAGTATACCTTATGATTCAATAGCTTGTAGAACCACCGTTCGCAGCAATAACTTGAAGTAATCGTTTTCTGTATGACTTTATCAGTCTCTCACGTCGTTGTGGAGGAATTTTGGCCCACTCTTCTTTATAACGTTTCTTCAGTTCATTGAGGTTTGTGGGCATTTGTTTATGCACAGCTCTCTTAAGGTCCTGCCACAGCATTTCAATCGGGTTGAGGTCTGGACTTTGACTGGGCCATTGTAACACCTTGATTCTTTTCTTTTTCAGCCATTCTGTTGCAGATTTGCTGGTGTGCTTGGGATCATTGTCCTGTTGCATGACCCAATTTCGGCCAAGCTTTAGCTGTCGGGAAGATGGCCTCACGTTTGACTGTAGAATACTTTGGTATACAGAGGAGTTCATGGTCGACTCAATGACTGCAAGGTTCCCAGGTCCTGTGTCTGCATAACAAGCCCAAATCATCACCCCTCCACCACCGTGCTTGACAGTTCGTGTGAGGTGTTTGTGCTGATATGCTGTGTTTGGCTTTCGCCAAAGACAGGAGAGGCTTTCTCCTGGCAACCCTTCCAAACAAACCATACTTGTTCAGTCTTTTTCTAATTGTACTGTCATGAACTTTAACATTTAACATGCTAACTGAGGCCTGTAGAGTCTGAGATGTAACTCTTGGGTTTTTTGCAATTTCTCTGAGCATTGCACGGTCTGACGTTGGGGTGAATTTGCTGGGACGTCCACTCCTGGGAAGATTGTTAACTGTCTTGAATGTTTTCCACTTTTGAATAATCTTTCTCACTGTAGAATGACGGACTTTAAATTGTTTGGAAATGGCCTTATAACTCTTCCCAGATTGATGGGCAGCAACAATTGCTTCTCTAAGATCATTGCTGATGTCTTTCCTCCTTGGCATTGTGTTAACACACACCTGAATGGTCCAGACCAGCAAACTGCTAAAACTTCGGCATTTATAGAGGTGGTCACACTTGCTGATGATCAATTAATCAAGGGCATTTGATTAGCAGCACCTGTCTGCTACTTAGCATCTTAATTCCTACGGAAGCAATGGAGAATGAAGATAGAGATAGAACCCAAATATAGCACTCAAGTTCAAGATCTGGATGTGTAGTGAATGATTTAAAACAAACTTTATTATATCACAAGAAATAAAACAATGGGTGTTAAAAAACTGACGACCTGAAGGAGTGACCTTCAATACTAGAACCATATAGGTTTTAGGGTCTAGGAGTGTACGTATATTCTGTAAAATACAGATAGCACAATTGGCTGGAAATCCAGATAAGGATCTGTCCAATCTATATTCACTGGCTCTGAGGTAAGTACTAATAACCGCAATCGCCTAAAGCAAACCAGGTATGGCTAGATAGTTAATGTGTGCTCAGGAACTGTCAGGTAAGTGGCTGCCGGACACTCACAAGAATTATAAGGTAAGTGAGGAGTTAAATCTCCAATCAATGATATCGGTAACCTTATTTTAGGGTGCAGTGCTTGGTCTCGTTGACCTGTGGTGCCCTGCTATAGTGTAGAGTGATAGTACAAATCTGACCTCTAGTAACCCCAGTGGTGGTATACATAGATTAAATGCACTATGTGCAGATATTACAGGGAGAGGACAGTAACACATATAGATATCAGTAGTACCCATAAAGACAGTTTATTAGTCAGGATATAGGAGCTAATACACAGTAAAAATCAGAGGCGATACTCGGTGATAGTGAGCTCTCAGCTGCTTAGTAAATTATGAACTGTAAATGTTGTGCCCTGAAGGCGGGTATAATTGTGTACAGTGACTGATACCTCCTTGGACCAGGGATGAATAACAACACTAAACAGATGTAAGCAGTCTGAGTGCTAATGGAACTAACTGGCCCTTTAAGCTGCTATCAGGGAATCCCTGAGTGGTGATAGTACCCACTGCAGCTTGCTGAACAGCCAGGGACCTAATTAGTATATAGTGCCTAAACCATTGGTGGAATAACAGATGCCAGTGTTAGAGTGGACTATAGGAGGCTCAGAGTGTCCATCGGGGCACTATGTGAGCCTGTGTAGCCACACGAGCAGGGAGCCGCAGCACCTCGCAGTCAGAGACTGTGACTGCGGTGAAAATCAGACCCCTGCGCGTGCACGTGGAAAACGGAGCTGCCGACGCGCGCGTTTCGCAAGAAGATTTGTCAAGGCATGAAGTGTAAGTAATCCTAAGTGTACCCTGCTGTTAGGCAGGTATTTATAGGTCCTTGCAGGTTGATGACGTCACGAGTGACCCCTGGTGTGCTAGGACATGCGGGAAGCTGCGCTGTCAGCGCAGTGAGTACAACCAGATGTAAGACTGCATGTATTTACACAATAAAGATAAGATTGTCTGAGTAACTGTTGTCTGTGTTTTGATTCCTAGTTAGTCAGATCCTACATACTTAAAGTATCAAACCTTAGTGTGTTTCAGGGGTAAATAGTGGCAGATACAGTAAAAGTGAGTTTACAGTAGATGGTGGTCCAGAGAAACCACAAATAGTCAGATTTACCACTCAATAGTGGATTTAGTCAGGGTCTCTAGATACCCTAATCACAAAAATGGCAAGGTGGCAACCGGTGAAAGTAGGGAGGGAGGGAGGGGGTGGGTTTTTCTGCATAATGAAGGAGGTGTCATATAAGTACTGACGACTGTGTGGTTACAGAAAAGGGGTAAACAAATAGCCCTCGTTAAGGCCATGAGGTGACATTGTGCCCAACGTATATATCCATTTGGACTCCCGCTGTAAAAGAGCTCTGTCCCAGTCCCCTTTCCTAGGTCCCCTTATTAGGTGATCAATGCCACAGAAAGTGATGGCTTTTTGATCTCCACTGTGGAACAGGTTGACGTGTCTGGATATAGGTTTGTCAGCGTTGTTCCTTATGGTACCGATATGTTCTAGTACTCTCTGTTTCAGACACCTTTTTGTTTTTCCTACATACATCTTTCCACATTTACAGATGCCTTGATATATTACACCCATGCTGAGACAGTTCATAAAACCGCGTGTTTGGTATGTTCTAGTGCTGTCCCAGTTTTGGAATTGTTTTGTTGTTCTCATGTGCTGGCATGCCTTACACCTTTGACAGGTGTATGACCCTGAGGGTTTAGGTGGAAGCCAGGTTCTGGGTGTCTCTTCTTTGAAGTGGCTCTGAACCAATAGATCACGTAGGTTTCTGGCACGTCTACTTGTCATGGACGGGTAGTCCTTAATAACCCCTTTGAGAAGTTCATCCGCTGTTAAGATGTGCCAGTGTTTCTGGAGAATGTTACGAGCTTGAGGCCATTCCCTATTGAACGTGCTTATGAACCTTATCACTTTCTCTTGTGGGTTGACACCTTTATCCATTATAAGTGTTCTTCGGTTGGTGTGTTTGGCTCGTTTATATGCCTTTTTGATACTGCGTTTGCTATAGCCCCTATTTTCAAAACGCAGACTCATGTTAAGGGATTGGGCCTCAAACTCCTGATCCGTGCTGCAGTTGCGTCTGAGCCTTAGAAACTGGCCAGTGGGTATGCCGTTGACCTGAGCTTTAGGGTGATGACTGCTAGCCTCTAAGATGTTATTAGTGGCAGTGGCTTTCCTGAAGATAGTGGTATGGAGGATGCCCTCAGTGCCTCTAGATATCCTTAGGTCAAGAAAGCACATGGTGTCTCTGTTGTATTCCATAGTCAGATGGAGGTTAAGTTGGTTAGTGTTGAGTTTCTGAATAAACTCTTTGAGAGCTACCTCTGGGCCACGCCACAAGACAAGCACATCGTCGATGTAGCGCACCCAGAGGTCAATGTGCTCTGTATATACCTCCATCTCCTCAATGAAAACTACCTGGGATTCCCACCATCCCAGGTAGAGGTTGGCATATGTAGGGGCGCATTTAGTACCCATGGCTGTGCCCCTTAACTGATGGTAAAGTTTTTTATCAAAGAGGAAGTAGTTCCTGGTAAGTTTGAATTTGAGGATGTCTAAGGTGAAGTTGTTATGTTTCGTATGCCACCTACCTCTGGTTTTCAAAAAATGAGACACTGCTTTGAGTCCATACTCATGGTCTATACTAGTGTACAGTCCCTCTACGTCTAAGCTGACAAGTAGGGTATCACTGCTGATGCATATATTGTCCAGCCTTTTGAGAGCATCTTTGGTGTCCTTGAGGTAGGATGGTAGGGTTAGCACAAAGGGTTTCAGTATTTTATCCACATAGGAACTGGCCCGTTCTGTCAGGTTGCCCACCCCTGACACAATTGGTCTCCCTGGCGGGGGGACCTTGTTCTTGTGCAGTTTAGGCAGGCTGTAGAATGTAGCTATTTTAGGATATTTCACCCAGATGTAGTCAAATTCATTTTGGCTGATGACTTTGTCTTCCATGCCTTTTTGAAGAACACTGCCTAGTTCCTTATTGTAGTTAGTGGTTGGGTCCTCCCCCAGTATTTCGTAACAACTCTTGTCTGATAGGATTCTGAGATTTTCCTTTTTATAGTCTGTGCTCCGTTGGATCACCAGATTCCCCCCTTTGTCTGAAGGCTTAATGACTATGTCACCGTTCAGGCTTAGATCTTTCAATGCTTTCCTTTCTTGGGTTGTAAGGTTGTCTGGTAGTCGGCCTGGGGTCAGATGTTCAAGGTCTCTAGTGACCAAGTTGATGAACACTTCAATGTTAGCGAAATTTTCGCTGAAAGGTATGAACTTAGAGTTGGGTCTTAGATCAGTGTAAGGGCCTTCCCCAGGTGTCCTATTGCTTTCTTCCAATAGTGCCTCAAGGTTGTTATAAACCTCTAGATCCTGAGTGTCTAGTGGTGTAGTATCAAGGGAATTGGCTATCCTGATTTCTCTCATACGGAAGAATTTGTGTAATTTCAATTTCCTCCCGAATAGGTTAATATCTTTGACCCACTCGAATAGGTCCATACTGGCTGTCGGTGAATAAGACAGACCTTTACTGAGTAGTTGAAGATGGTTTTCATTCAAGATCATATCTGATAGGTTCACAACTTGTAACTTATCCCCTAGTATCTCGGGGGTTTGCCCCTTTTCCTGGGGTATTGTTGTCCCCTGGCCTGACTTCTCAACACCCAAACCTTTCCCTCGTCTTGTTGTCCTTTTCCTTTTAGGCCCGATGCCAGTCTGTTTTGTTCTAAAAAAGGAACCTGGGAGGGAGTGTGTGAGGTGGTCGCTATTTGGTTAGCCATGCCCTCTGCAAGGAGTATGTTAGCTCTGTCATCCTCGCTGTCTGATTTCTCCCATTCAGTGGATGAGGCCTGTTCTGGTGTACCGGTCCTAGGTTTCTTTTTAGTAAGTTTATATCGAAATATCTTGTTTTCTTGGAAAAAATTTTTGTCTCTTGCGTATTTAATACGTTTACGTTCTTTTAACTCTTTGGCAAATTTATCAATGTTAGTCCCTAGTTTGCCTTCAAGTTCTGTAAATTTAGGACTTGATCTCCATGTTTCGACCTCTGAAAGTTTCAGTTCAAGCACGCTCTCTATGTTTTTGAGTTTATCTCTATGGTATTCTAATAATAAGTTCATCAACATAATAGAGCATTGCTTTAGAACCAGATCCCATGACCTAATGAAATCCTCATCCACTATATTATGGGCTGGGGCAACGTTGGCTCGTAACCCTCTGGGGATAAGTTCAGCTGACAAATAATTTTCAAACCCAAATATTTCCCACCATGCTCTATACGGTTTCTATAGATTTCATCAAGTTCTGTAAAGAATTTGGAAATGTTGGGTTGTGTAGAGGTGTCTTCCCCTTCAAATTCGCTGGAGAAAACATCTTCTGCCTCCTTTTGCCAAGTTTGAAAATCAGGTAACCCAGACAGGAATCCTGACATGATGTTCTAAGTGTAGGGCGAGCTAGGGACAGAATAAGGTAAAGACCACCTTGGGTGAGAAACTGTCAAAAAGTAGGGGAGCCCCTGCTGCTGCCTCATGTAAGTAATGAATGAACGGTGCTTTGGGTATACATACAATGGAGAATGAAGATAGAGATAGAACCCAAATATAGCACTCAAGTTCAAGATCTGGATGTGTAGTGAATGATTTAAAACAAACTTTATTATATCACAAGAAATAAAACAATGGGTGTTAAAAAACTGACGACCTGAAGGAGTGACCTTCAATTCTAGGACACCAAAGATGCTCTCAAAAGGCTGGACAATATATGCATCAGCAGTGATACCCTACTTGTCAGCTTAGACGTAGAGTGACTGTACACTAGTATAGACCATGAGTATGGACTCAAAGCAGTGTCTCATTTTTTGAAAACCAGAGGTAGGTGGCATACGAAACATAACACCTTCACCTTAGACATCCTCAAATTCGTACTTACCAGGAACTACTTCCTCTTTGATAAAAAAACTTTACCATCAGTTAAGGGGCACAGCCATGGGTACTAAATGCGCCCCTACATATGCCAACCTCTACCTGGGATGGTGGGAATCCCAGGTAGTTTTCATTGAGGAGATGGAGGTATATACAGAGCACATTGACCTCTGGGTGCGCTACATCGACGATGTGCTTGTCTTGTGGCGTGGCCCAGAGGTAGCTCTCAAAGAGTTTATTCAGAAACTCAACACTAACCAACTTAACCTCCATCTGACTATGGAATACAACAGAGACACCATGTGCTTTCTTGACCTAAGGATATCTAGAGGCACTGAGGGCATCCTCCATACCACTATCTTCAGGAAAGCCACTGCCACTAATAACATCTTAGAGGCTAGCAGTCATCACCCTAAAGCTCAGGTCAACGGCATACCCACTGGCCAGTTTCTAAGGCTCAGACGCAACTGCAGCACGGATCAGGAGTTTGAGGCCCAATCCCTTAACATGAGTCTGCGTTTTGAAAATAGGGGCTATAGCAAACGCAGTATCAAAAAGGCATATAAACGAGCCAAACACACCAACCGAAGAACACTTATAATGGATAAAGGTGTCAACCCACAAGAGAAAGTGATAAGGTTCATAAGCACGTTCAATAGGGAATGGCCTCAAGCTCGTAACATTCTCCAGAAACACTGGCACATCTTAACAGCGGATGAACTTCTCAAAGGGGTTATTAAGGACTACCCGTCCATGACAAGTAGACGTGCCAGAAACCTACGTGATCTATTGGTTCAGAGCCACTTCAAAGAAGAGACACCCAGAACCTGGCTTCCACCTAAACCCTCAGGGTCATACACCTGTCAAAGGTGTAAGGCATGCCAGCACATGAGAACAACAAAACAATTCCAAAACTGGGACAGCACTAGAACATACCAAACACGCGGTTTTATGAACTGTCTCAGCATGGGTGTAATATATCAAGGCATCTGTAAATGTGGAAAGATGTATGTAGGAAAAACAAAAAGGTGTCTGAAACAGAGAGTACTAGAACATATCGGTACCATAAGGAACAACGCTGACAAACCTATATCCAGACACGTCAACCTGTTCCACAGTGGAGATCAAAAAGCCATCACTTTCTGTGGCATTGATCACCTAATAAGGGGACCTAGGAAAGGGGACTGGGACAGAGCTCTTTTACAGCGGGAGTCCAAATGGATATATACGTTGGGCACAATGTCACCTCATGGCCTTAACGAGGGCTATTTGTTTACCCCTTTTCTGTAACCACACAGTCGTCAGTACTTATATGACACCTCCTTCATTATGCAGAAAAACCCACCCCCCCCTCCCTCCCTACTTTCACCGGTTGCCACCTTGCCATTTTTGTGATTAGGGTATCTAGAGACCCTGACTAAATCCACTATTGAGTGGTAAATCTGACTATTTGTGGTTTCTCTGGACCACCATCTACTGTAAACTCACTTTTACTGTATCTGCCACTATTTACCCCTTAAACACACTAAGGCTTGATACTTTAAGTATGTAGGATCTGACTAACTAGGAATCAAAACACAGACAACAGTTACTCAGACAATCTTATCTTTATTGTGTAAATACATGCAGTCTTACATCTGGTTGTACTCACTGCGCTGACAGCGCAGCTTCCCGCATGTCCTAGCACACCAGGGGTCACTCGTGACATCATCAACCTGCAAGGACCTATAAATACCTGCCTAACAGCAGGGTACACTTAGGATTACTTACACTTCATGCCTTGACAAAGCTTCTCGCGAAGCGCGCGCGTCGGCAGCTCCGTTTTCCACGTGCACGCGCAGGGGTCTGATTTTCACCGCAGTCACAGTCTCTGACTGCGAGGTGCTGCGGCTCCCTGCTCGTGTGGCTACACAGGCTCACATAGTGCCCCGATGGACACTCTGAGCCTCCTATAGTCCACTCTAACACTGGCATCTGTTATTCCACCAATGGTTTAGGCACTATATACTAATTAGGTCCCTGGCTGTTCAGCAAGCTGCAGTGGGTACTATCACCACTCAGGGATTCCCTGATAGCAGCTTAAAGGGCCAGTTAGTTCCATTAGCACTCAGACTGCTTACATCTGTTTAGTGTTGTTATTCATCCCTGGTCCAAGGAGGTATCAGTCACTGTACACAATTATACCCGCCTTCAGGGCACAACATTTACAGTTCATAATTTACTAAGCAGCTGAGAGCTCACTATCACCGAGTATCGCCTCTGATTTTTACTGTGTATTAGCTCCTATATCCTGACTAATAAACTGTCTTTATGGGTACTACTGATATCTACAGTATATGTGTTACTGTCCTCTCCCCTGTAATATCTGCACATAGTGCATTTAATCTATGTATACCACCACTGGGGTTACTAGAGGTCAGATTTGTACTATCACTCTACACTATAGCAGGGCACCACAGGTCAACGAGACCAAGCACTGCACCCTAAAATAAGGTTACCGATATCATTGATTGGAGATTTAACTCCTCACTTACCTTATAATTCTTGTGAGTGTCCGGCAGCCACTTACCTGACAGTTCCTGAGCACACATTAACTATCTAGCCATACCTGGTTTGCTTTAGGTGATTGCGGTTATTAGTACTTACCTCAGAGCCAGTGAATATAGATTGGACAGATCCTTATCTGGATTTCCAGCCAATTGTGCTATCTGTATTTTACAGAATATACGTACACTCCTAGACCCTAAAACCTATATGGTTCTAGTATTGAAGGTCACTCCTTCAGGTCGTCAGTTTTTTAACACCCATTGTTTTATTTCTTGTGATATAATAAAGTTTGTTTTAAATCATTCACTACACATCCAGATCTTGAACTTGAGTGCTATATTTGGGTTCTATCTCTATCTTCATTCTCCATTGTATGTATACCCAAAGCACCGTTCATTCATTACTTACATGAGGCAGCAGCAAGGGCTCCCCTACTTTTTGACAGTTTCCTACGGAAGCAGTAAGGGTGTACTTAGTTTTTCACACACAGCTTCTTCATTTTGGCTTTATTTTTGTTAAATAAATCATGACACGGTGTAATATGTCATGTGTTGTTGTTCATCGGAGGTTGTATTTACCTAATTTTTTAGACCTGCTATGGAGTAGATGATTGTTATTATGTCCTGATATGTAAAACCATACAATTCAAAGAGGGTGTACTTTCTTTTTCACACAACTGTATGTATGCATGTATGTCTTTATTTATATAGCGCCATTAATGTACATAGCGCTTCACAGTAGTACGCCCCAACCCTCCAATGCATAATAAAAAAAACCCCACCCCAATGCATATTAAAATACCCCCACCCCCAATACATATTAAAAAAATACACCCCCCAGCCTCCAATACATATTAAAAAATACAACCACCCCCCAATTCATATTAAAAAGACCCCCCATTCATATTAAAAACACCCCACCCCCAATACATATTAAAAAGGCCTCCCAATTGTAGAGGGAGAGGGGGTTGGCCCGGTATTAAAGGGGTATGGCCACCCCCTGACCTCACCAGGGAGGCAAGGGGTTAACTGGACTGCGGTCCAGGAATGTGGCTTACACCTTGTCATGTCATAAGTCCTGTGATCAAAAGTTAACTGCCCTGATTGTTTAACCAAAGTCTAGGAACTAAGTATTGATCAAAAGACTCTGCCACTCTAATTGTTACCTGAGGGCGGAGGAACATCAAACTGGAGTGGTTTGTAAGTGTTATGTCTACACCTACAAACAATGAAGATCCTACCAGATACTTCATTTGGTAGACTGGCCGTCGCCCCTGATTTAATTATGCAGCTACAGAAATAAGACCCTCAGAGTCCCAGTACACATGGGCTAACTAGCTGGTGGGCATGGTTTAAACTGTGTCTCCACGTTAGGGATTGGATACAGATAATTGTTCACCAATAGCCTGTATTCAATGTTAAGAATAGGGTTACACAAGTATATAAACTGTGTCAACCCTACAGTTTTTGTAGGAGTTGTTCTTCTGATTCCACCTGGAATGTCACCGGATTGCTGGAGAATTGCTAGCTGATACTTCTCCTTTCCCCAACCCTAAGTAAGTGTTACCTTCTTGCCTGTTAATTGTACTATATTGCTGTGTTCACCTTTTTTAAGGAATAAATATATTTTACTAGCTGAGAGACCCGGCGTTGCCCGGGATGTGAACCGTGAATAAGTACAGTACAGTATGTGTAAATGTTGTATTGTAAAGTGTTAATGTTTCAAACAGTTTCACACAGTCACAGACACTTACACAGACTTACACACACTCACACACACTCTCACACTTACACACACTCTCACACACAGTTACACACACTCACACACAGTCACAGACAGTTACACACACTTTCACACAGTCACAGAGACTTACACACACTCACACACAGTGTCACACAATTACATACACCAGCACCAACACCCGCTCCCCCCCCCTCCTCCTGCGCAGGCAGCGGGGACAACGGTGGGGCATCCCCCCTCCCATCTCCTGTCCCGCGGCCTGTCACGCGGTGACAGGGGGAAGCCGGGACCGGAGGGGCATCCCCCCTCCCATCTCCTGTCCCGCGGCCTGTCACGCGGTGACAGGGGGGAGCCGGGACCGGAGGGGCATCCCCCCTCCCATCTCCTGTCCCACGGCCTGTCACGCGCGGCGCCGGGGTGTGAGCTTGGGGGGGGGGGGGGTGTGAGCTTGGGGGAGGGGATGAGCTTGGGGGGGGTGTGGTGTGTGTGTGTGTGTGTCCTTTGGGCCGTCACTCCTCCTCAGGCCAATGAGAGGTGTGCGGGGGCGGCCCAAGGGACCAATGAGAAGGGACACTGGACATCCAGGCAGGCAGGCAGGCAGGCATACAGTGCTTTCAATTATATAGTATAAGATTATATCTAAGCCTCGTTCAGTTCAACCCAGATATTTGGTGTTCATTATATCTTGTCATAAGCTACCGTGACACCAATACATATAAAAAAAAGACCCCCATCCACTACCTATAAAAAAAAGTCACATGTGACGGTAGGGGGTAGCCGTCCTTCATAAATAAATGTGAAGCCCGGCTGGCTGCCCATAAAACCATGTGTCAAGGCCTGAAGTGTCAGCTCTTGGGTCTAGTATTGCAGTGTAATATGTTTCCCTGTGCACCTGTTCCCATGTTACTGTTCCCTGTAGGCTCATACACTAGGCATGCCATGTGCGTTAGGTCCCCTGGTAGGAGATAGCTGCAGAACAGGGACTTTGGGAACTGGAGTTTAAGGGTGGATATTGGGGGCAACTAGACTTAACATCTGTGCAAAATGTTGCTGACCGGTATTACTGGTAGTAATGGGAGAAGGAGCGGCTCAGTGAGTAAAGACACTGACTGGCACTGAGTGTGAAGCAGGAGAGGGAGCGGCTCAGTGAGTAAAGACACTGACTGGCACTGAGTGTGAAGCAGGAGAGGGAGCGGCTCAGTGAGTAAAGACACTGACTGGCACTGAGTGTGAAGCAGGAGAAGGAGCGGCTCAGTGAGTAAAGACACTGACTGGCACTGAGTGTGAAGCAGGAGAGGGAGCGGCTCAGTGAGTAAAGACACTGACTGGCACTGAGTGTGAAGCAGGGGAAGGAGCGGCTCAGTGAGTAAAGACACTGACTGGCACTGAGTGTGAAGCAGGGAAAGGAGCGGCTCAGTGAGTAAAGACACTGACTGGCACTGAGTGTGAAGCAGGAGAGGGAGCGGCTCAGTGAGTAAAGACACTGACTGGCACTGAGTGTGAAGCAGGAGAAGGAGAAGCTCAGTGAGTAAAGACACTGACTGGCACTGAGTGTGAAGCAGGGGAAGGAGCGGCTCAGTGAGTAAAGACACTGACTGGCACTGAGTGTGAAGCAGGAGAAGGAGCGGCTCAGTGAGTAAAGACACTGACTGGCACTGAGTGTGAAGCAGGGGAAGGAGCGGCTCAGTGAGTAAAGACACTGACTGGCACTGAGTGTGAAGCAGGAGAGGGAGCGGCTCACTGAGTAAAGACACTGACTGGCACTGAGTGTGAAGCAGGAGAGGGAGCGGCTCAGTGAGTAAAGACACTGACTGGCACTGAGTGTGAAGCAGGGGAGGGAGCAGCTCAGTGAGTAAAGACACTGACTGGCATTGAGTGTGAAGCAGGGGAGGGAGCAGCTCAGTGAGTAAAGACACTGACTGGCACTGAGTGTGAAGCAGGAGAGGGAGCGGCTCAGTGAGTAAAGACACTGACTGGCACTGAGTGTGAAGCAGGAGAGGGAGCGGCTCAGTGAGTAAAGACACTGACTGGCACTGAGTGTGAAGCAGGGGAGGGAGCAGCTCACTGAGTAAAGACACTGACTGGCACTGAGTGTGAAGCAGGGGAGGGAGCGGCTCAGTGAGTAAAGACACTCACTGGCACTGAGTGTGAAGCAGGAGAAGGAGCGGCTCAGTGAGTAAAGACACTGACTGGCACTGAGTGTGAAGCAGGAGAAGGAGCGGCTCAGTGAGTAAAGACACTGACTGGCACTGAGTGTGAAGCAGGGGAGGGAGCAGCTCAGTGAGTAAAGACACTGACTGGCACTGAGTGTGAAGCAGGGGAGGGAGCAGCTCAGTGAGTAAAGACACTGACTTGCACTGAGTGTGAAGCAGGAGAGGGAGCGGCTCAGTGAGTAAAGACACTGACTGGCACTGAGTGTGAAGCAGGAGAGGGAGCGGCTCAGTGAGTAAAGACACTGACTGGCACTGAGTGTGAAGCAGGGGAGGGAGCAGCTCACTGAGTAAAGACACTGATTGGCACTGAGTGTGAAGCAGGGGAGGGAGCGGCTCAGTGAGTAAAGACACTGACTGGCACTGAGTGTGAAGCAGGAGAAGGAGCGGCTCAGTGAGTAAAGACACTGACTGGCACTGAGTGTGAAGCAGGAGAAGGAGCGGCTCAGTGAGTAAAGACACTGACTGGCACTGAGTGTGAAGCAGGAGAGGGAGCGGCTCAGTGAGTAAAGACACTGACTGGCACTGAGTGTGAAGCAGGAGAGGGAGCGGCTCAGTGAGTAAAGACACTGACTGGCACTGAGTGTGAAGCAGGGGAGGGAGCGGCTCAGTGAGTAAAGACACTGACTGGCACTGAGTGTGAAGCAGGAGAGGGAGCGGCTCAGTGAGTAAAGACACTGACTGGCACTGAGTGTGAAGCAGGAGAGGGAGCGGCTCAGTGAGTAAAGACACTGACTGGCACTGAGTGTGAAGCAGGAGAGGGAGCGGCTCAGTGAGTAAAGACACTGACTGGCACTGAGTGTGAAGCAGGAGAAGGAGCGGCTCAGTGAGTAAAGACACTGACTGGCACTGAGTGTGAAGCAGGAGAGGGAGCGGCTCAGTGAGTAAAGACACTGACTGGCACTGAGTGTGAAGCAGGGGAGGGAGCAGCTCAGTGAGTAAAGACACTGACTGGCACTGAGTGTGAAGCAGGGGAGCCCGGTGTCGGCTCCTTGTGACCTTGGGCAGTCACTTTATCTCCCTGTGCCTCAGACACCAAAAACATAGATTGTAAGCTCCACGGGGCAGGGACCTGTGCCTGCAAAATGTCTCTGTAAAGCGCCACGTAAAACTAGCAGCGCTATACAAGAACATGCTGCTATTCTTATTATTTACCTGCAAATTGCATATTTTTTGCGGGGGCCTGTGTAGACGAAGTCCCATGCAAAGTATAGGGAGAACCTGACCTATATGTTTTGTGCATACTGTATAAATGTCTATGCAGTCAGCCTGAGCATCTACTGTACATAGGTGCCGTGATGTCTGCATAGACTTCGAGGTCAAAGGAGAGAGGATGTCCAGAGGTGACAAAACCGTTTGGTGAGAGGGAAATGGTGATTTGCCAGGTCTGGAAAACAAAGGGTGTGGGGACACCTTTTGGTTCTGCCAGACCTGGTGGTGCCTGCCCAGCGGGTGGCAGTGGGTTAGGCCTGGGACCCGCTGCGCTCGTTGGCGCGGGCGGCAATGTAGCGAGTTCCCCACCAGCAGGGGAATCCTCGCGAGCCGGTCCCGGTCCCCCCTGGCGGCACAGCTGACTACACGCTGTGGCGCGTCAGCCGCTAGGAGACACCACAGAATGGTGTTTCCTAGCGTTGACGCGTCACGTGGTGTGGCTGTGAGCCAATGGGGAGGGGAGGCTGCGGGAGGAGGAGAGGCTTCGGGGAGCGGGGAGGAGTGTGGAGTGACAGCAGGTGAGTGCCTGTCTGTGTGTGTGTCTGAGTGCGTGCGTGCCTGCCTGTGTGTGTGTATGTGTGTGCCTGTCTGTGTGCGTGCCTGTCTCTGTCTGTGTGTGTGTGTATGTGTGTGTATGAGTGCGTGCGTGCCTGTCTCTGTCTGTGTGTGTGTGTGTGTGTGTGTGTGTGTGTGTGTGTGTGTGTGTGTGTGTGTGTGTGTGTGTGTGTGTGTATGAGTGCGTGCGTGCCTGTCTCTGTCTGTGTGTGTGTGTGTGTATGTGTGTGTATGAGTGCGTGCGTGCCTGTCTCTGTCTGTGTGTGTGTGTGTGTGTGTGTGTGTGTGTATGAGTGCGTGCGTGCCTGTCTCTGACTGTGTGTGTGTGTGTGTGTATGAGTGCGTGAGTGCCTGCCTGTGTGTGTGTGTGTGTGTGTGTGTGTGTGTATGTATGTATGTATGAGTGCGTGTGTGAGTTTTTTTTACTTACCTGCAGCCCGTGGCAGCCCGTGGAGGGAGGGGGGGGAAGAGTAGCGGGTCCCTCCGCTCAAGCCATGCCCCCCCTCCCTGTCAATCCTCCCCCTCCCTGTCAATCCTCCCACTCCCGCCCACCTCCCGCTCCGGCCCCTCACGTCATGGCCGCGCCCCCTCACGTCATGGCCGCGCCCCCCCCGACCCGTTTGGCCACGCCCCCCCCGCTCCGAGAAAAGTAGCCTGTAGACCGCAGATCGCGGTACAGCGAGTTGCACGCGCCGCCGGCAAGCAAGCCAGCCGTGCGGACGCGTGCAACGGGACCTTAGCCTTAGCTGGGGGAGATACAGCTCGTAGGCGCCTCTCCCATTGGCTAATTCGTATTTCTCTCTTCCTCATGTCAGTGATACAAATTTACTTGTTATAAGTCTGTGCCCAGGACATACGTGAAAAGGAGATGTAACTCTCACTGTATTACTGCCTGGTAACACATTTTATAAATACATCAATTACAGACAGTCCCAGGAGTTTAACACAGATGTAAAAACAGAATAACAAGATAACCAGCTAAAGCAGATGGTGCAGAGAAGGAATAAACAGACAGGGCAATAAATGGATGAAAGGGGCAGTGAGACACAGGACCAAATGTCCATCAGCAGGGTTAGGGGGGGGGGGGGCAGAGGGTGTAAGGGACAGTGAGACATAGGACCAAACATCCATCAGCAGTGTGAGGTGGGGGGGGGGGGGTGGAGAGGGGGTAAGGGACAATGAGACACAGGACCATCCATCCATCAGCAGTGTGCATGGGGGGAGAGAGGGGGTAAGGACAGAGACGCAGGACCATACATCCATAAGCAGTGTGCAGGGGGGGAGAGGGGGTAAGGGACAGTGAGACGCAGGACCATACATCCATCAGCAGTGTGCATGGGGGGAGAGAGGGGGTAAAGACAGAGACGCAGGACCATACATCCATAAGCAGTGGGCATGGGGGGGGGGGAGAGAGGGTAAGGTACAGTGAGACGCAGGACCATACATCCATCAGCAGTGTGCATGGGGGGAGAGAGGGGGTAAGGACAGTGAGACGCAGGACCATACATCCATCAGCAGTGTGCATGGGGGGAGAGAGGGGGTAAGGACAGAGACGCAGGACCATACATCCATAAGCAGTGTGCATGGGGGGGGGGGAGAGAGGGTAAGGTACAGTGAGACGCAGGAACATACATCCATCAGCAGTGTGAGGGGGGGGGAGAGGGGGTAAGGGACAGTGAGACACAGGACCATACAGCCATCAGCAGTGTGAGGGGGGGGAGAGGGGGTAAGGGACAGTGAGACCCAGGACCATACATCTATCAGCAGTGTGAGGGGGGGGAGAGGGGGTAAGGGACAGTGAGACACAGGACCATACATCTATCAGCAGTGTGAGGGGGGGGAGAGGGGGTAAGGGACAGTGAGACACAGGACCATACATCTATCAGCAGTGTGAGGGGGGGGAGGAGAGGGGGTAAGGGACAGTGAGACACAGGACCATACATCCATCAGCAGTGTGCGAGGGGGGGGGAGGGGGTAAGGGACAGTGAGACACAGGACCATACATCCATAAGCAGTGTGAGGGGGGGGAGGAGAGGGGGTAAGGGACAGTGAGACATAGGACCATACATCCATAAGCAGTGTGCGGGGAGGTAGGGACAGTGAGACATAGGACCATCCATCAGCAATGTGCAGAGGGGAGAGGGGGGAGAAGGGTTAACGGACAGGGAGACACAGGACCATACTGTCACGGGACAAGGACCTTTCTCCAATGAAACCACCGGGATCACCATCACCAGACAGGACACAATAGTTGAATAAACAAAGTTTATTCTGTCAAGCCAGAAAACACAGAATACACAGTCACAATGTAACACTCACCAACTGGGGCCTGGGGGAGGAGAAACGAGCCTCAACTAGCTGCAGGGTCCGGCTTCAGTAGGCTTGCCCTGTACAGCTTCTCCGCCTGCTTCTCAGTGCTATTCGCTCAATAGGCAGCAGAGATGTGGAGGAGCACAGCAGCGTTTCTTGGCAGCATACCAGCTAGTAGGTCGCCAAAATGAGGGTAACTCCAAGCAGGGATAAGTATTAAAAAGGTTCTTTAATGGTCAGTGCAAAGGAAACAATGGTAGGAACGCACTCAGTGCTATTCGCTCAATAGCAACTTTGAAAATCCCGCCACCCGTGTCGCTGATCAACTCCAAAGTTCATCTGGTTCCCTGACCGGCCGCGCTCCTTACATAGCCCTCGGTTGCTATACTTTTCATGGAGCCGGGGCCGCCGAACAATCAGGACACGAATCGTGACAGTGCAGCCAATCGGAGGACACAATCAGAGGAGGGGCGGCTTAGGCATTCTAGACCGCCCAGAGGGGAGTGAGACGCTGGCGAGCGGGGGATTTGAACTGGCCAATGGGAATCGCGGCTACGGGGCTGAGTCCCGGCAACAGTTCCCTTGACCAGCCCCATACTCCCCGTGGAGTAGGCGCCACAGTGTCTCTGGGAAACAATGGCTCCGCTCTGCTGAAAACCAGTTCACCGAGCCTGCAACTCAGCCCTTCCCCACTCGCCATTATCCCAAATCCACCAGCCTCTGCCACGAGCCGGCATTTCTCTGCGTGCAGCCCAGCTAAGTGAATTGCTGACTGTGACAGAGTGAAGTCAACTCCTATCAGTTACGCCTGGGAGACATATGTCTGAGTGCTTCATCCAGCACTCATAAGGGTTAACTCAGGGGGAAATCAGGAAGTAAGCTGACACCTGAGAGCCAGAAAGGTAGAAAAGGATCTTGTTACCAGGAGTAGCTGTCTCTCTCAGACAAGAGCACATGGATAGGTGTGCTGCTAGCCAGAAGGATACAACACTACTTACTGCAGCCAAGTAAGATTTGTTTCATTTTTTTTCATGACTGCTTAAAAGACTCTGAAGGTTTGGTTATGGTTTAGCCAGCCAGCCTGCTAGATAGGTCTGCTGTGTTAGTCAGTTTTTCTCCCATCATGGAGCAGAATTTATTTTGTTAAAGGGACAGTGTACCCGCATGTTCTGTTACTGTGGAGAAATAAAGCCATTGAACGTTTTTCATTATCCTGAAACTACACGTGTGGACTGTTCCCTGACCTCGGCTACAGGCCGTCCTGCCACAAGTGGTGTCAGAAGTGGGTTGTCGGACAGCCCCTGTATCTGAAGGGCCACACAAAAAAAAAATGGAGAAATTTTTTTCTCAGTTCCTTGAGCAACAGCTAGCAGAGAAACAAGCTGAGCAACAGGCCCAGCAAATACAATGGCAGGCCAAGCAAGCAGAACATCAAGCCCAGCAAGCTGAGCGACAAGCCCAGCAAGATGAGCGACAGGCCCGGCAAGATGAGCAACAGGCCCGGCGAGAGGAAAAGCTACTCCAACTGCTAGTTGAAGGCCCAGCCCCAGGCAGACCAGCTATTCCAAATAACCCACCGGTGATGCTGCCTAAGATGAAGCCAACCGAAGACCCAGAGGCATTTCTCCTCACTTTTGAAAGGGTAGCCACGGCCCACGGCTGGACAGTTGATCGCTGGGTAACGACTCTGGCTCCACTCCTCATAGGGGAAGCTCAGGCAGCCTACCAGGCTCTTCCAGCAGACGAGGCCATGGACTATCAGAAACTAAAGGCTGCTATTCTGGATCGCCTAGGCCTCACTCCAGAGACCTACCGACAGCGGTTCCGGACAGTCAAATATGCAAACAAAGACAGACCCCGGGTCGTAGCCCACCGCTTAGTAGACTTATGTACCAGGTGGATACAACCGGAGAAGCATACCAAGGAAGAGATCCTTGAACAGTTTGTGCTCGAGCAGTTCATACAGGTACTGCCCCCCTCCTCCCGCTCCTGGGTAAAAAGACATGCTGCATTTTCCCTGAAGTCAGCGGTCCGCTTGGTGGAAAACTTCCTTGGTGACGACACCCAACAGGATAGCTGGGAATGGTCCGTGCAAACACCAGTTGCTTCCGGTGATGCTAGAGGCAGGAGAGCCGACAATCGAGGGGTCTACAACCCGCCAGCTCGGGAGATCCAGTCAACCCGATCGGAAGACCCTTTCCCATCTCGGAGGGTTCCTGGTACAAACTCCCGCAGAGACGCCCATCCTGGGTCCGAGGCAACTGGATCACTCAAGGGAGGCCGCCACCCACAGTATTCCCCGAGAACCTGGATTCCTGTCACCCACCCGGTGGAGAGGATAACACCACCAACCAGAAGGGAGGACCCCATCCAACAGCGAAGAGGTCCAAACACAGAGCCCCGTCGAGAGCTTCCGCGGACGACCGAGTTTGCGGACTCAGGAGATGAGGAGATGGACTGTTCATATGGCAGAACCACTGCCACAGCTTGTCTCCGAGGGGACCACAATCCGTGGTTAGTCCCAGAATCTCTGGAGGGGACAAAAGTAAACGCCATGCTGGACTCGGGCTCTGGAAAAACCCTGATCCTAGAGGGCCTAATTCCCAGCAATAGACTATCTTATGACTCTCCTTGGAATATCGAGTGTATCCATGGGGATACAAAGAGATACCCGACGGCGAACGTTCTACTACGTATCCAAGATAAAGAGGCAAGCCTACTAGTGGGAGTTGCCCCCTGGCTACCTGCTCCTGTTCTACTTGGCCGAGACTGGCCCTACCTCGAAACATTGTTGGCCTCTACTCCTACAGAGCCTACTTCTCTGGTACCGGAGAAGCCCGGAGACTTGTTCCCTTTTTCCCCAGAGATTTTTCCCCGTAGACACCATGTCCCAAAGACACGTAAACAGAGACGTGCGGAAAAAGAGGACTGGTTAAGAAAGGCTGGGACTCTTGGTAACATTAGTCAGCCCAAAGGACTGCAGGTCATGGCCGGGGATGACCAGGGTGGGGAACAGATAGACACAGGAATTTTGCCAGACCTGGATCTTCCTGACTTCCGTCAGAGGCAGAGGGAGGACCCAGATCTCGCTAGACAATATGAGAAGGTGGTACAGGTCAACAACAAGATAATGGATGAACAGGGTGTAAAAGTGTTTCCACATTTTGAACTGTTGAATGACATTCTATATCGTGTGAATAAGGTTACACAAACAGGGGAGGTCATTCGACAGATGCTAGTCCCTAAAGGGTTGATTAAAATGGTGTTCACCCTAGCCCATACTCTCCCATGGGGTGGTCATTTGGGCAGAGATAAAACCACGGACCGCATCTCGTCCCGGTTTTATTGGCCAGGCATACATGGTGACATCATGAAACTATGTAAGACATGTCCTGAATGCCAGTTAACTAGCCAAAAAGGACAGAAGCCGGCTCCCTTGGTTCCTCTGCCCTTGGTAGCTGTCCCATTCGAGAGAATTGGGGTAGATCTGGTCGGACCTTTAGAACCCTCTGCGAAGGGACATAAATTTATACTCGTTGTGGTAGATTATGCCACCAGGTATCCTGAGGCCTTCCCTCTGAGATCAGCCACTGCTAAACAGGTTGCTCACAGGCTGTTAGAACTGTTTTCTAGGGTAGGACTTCCCCAAGTAATGTTAACGGACCAGGGAACAAATTTCATGGCAAAGTTAATGCAGGATGTCCTGATGTTATTGGAGGTAAAATCCGTCCGGACCTCGGTCTACCATCCTTAGACTGATGGATTGGTAGAGAGGTTTAACCGTACTTTAAAAAATATGCTTAGGAAGTTTGTGGATACTGAAAAGCGAGCTTGGGATGAACTTCTCCCTTTCCTGTTGTTTGCGGTACGAGAAGTTCCCCAATCATCCACAGGCTTCTCCCCGTTTGAGCTCCTATATGGACGCCAACCTCGGGGTATTCTCGACCTACTGAAGGAATCCTGGGAGGAGGAGCCCTCCCCCTCCAAGAATACCCTTCAGTATGTCATAGACCTTAGAAACCGCCTAGACATGATAGGTCGGTTTGCGAAGGAAAACCTCAAATCTGCTCAAGAACGTCAAGAGAGGCAGTACAACCAAAATGCTCGCTTGAGGGTCTTCCAACCTGGGGACCAAGTGATGCTACTACTACTGACATCAGAAAGTAAACTCCTTGCGAAGTGGCAGGGTCCTTTCCAAGTTCTCCGCCGCACCGGGGAGGTGAACTATGAGATCTCTCAACCAGGGTCCAGGAAGGGTAAACAAATCTACCACGTGAACCTCCTGAAACCCTGGAAAACGATGAGATCGCTGTTCATTCACCCTCGGGAAGGAGAGACGGATTTGGGTCCAAAGCTTCCAAAGGGTAGTACGTACACTGACCATCAGGTTCCCATGGGAGAGCAGTTAACAACGGAACAAAGGTCAGACCTACTTGATGTATGTGACCAGTTCTCAGATGTTTTTTCTGAGCTGCCAGGGCAGACTGATTTAGTGTCCCATAGGATTGAGACAGAACCTGGCGTAAAAGTACGGTCCCGTCCTTATAGATTGCCAGAGGGCCGAAAAGACCTGGTAGAGAGGGAGATAATAGACATGTTGGAATTGGGCGTGATCGAGGAGTCCCACAGCGAATGGTGTAGCCCTATCGTGTTGGTCCCTAAACCAGATGGGAAGGTGAGGTTTTGCGTAGATCTGCGAAAGGTAAATGCTGTATCCAGATTTGATGCATATCCAATGCCTAGGGTGGATGAATTGCTTGATTCGCTTGGAAAAGCAGAGTATATCTCCACCCTAGATCTCACGAAAGGATATTGGCAGATACCTCTAGCGGAAGAATCCAAATGCAAAACTGCCTTCGCCACCCCTCTCGGTTTATATCAATTCGTTACTATGCCATTTGGGTTACATGGGGCTCCAGCCACGTTCCAAAGGTTAATGGACAAGGTACTACGACCCCATAGGGCATATGCCTCGGCCTACTTGGATGACATTGTCATCTATAGCAGACACTGGCAGTCTCATATAAAAAGGTTAAGGGCAGTCCTAACGTCCTTAAGAGAAGCAGGGCTCACTGCAAATCCAAAAAAATGTGCCCTGGGTAAATCTACTACAAAGTACTTGGGCTATGCCGTTGGGGGATGGATAGTAAGGCCACTAGCTAGCAAGGTGGCCGCCATAAAGGAAGTCCCCACCCCACAGACAAAGACACAGGTCCGCTCCCTTTTGGGGTTAGCAGGGTATTACCGGCGGTTTATCCACAATTTTTCAGAAATTTCTGCACCCCTAACAGATCTGACAAAAAAGAGTGCCCCAACCCAAGTTAAATGGTCTTGGGAGTGCCAAGACGCCTTTGACATGCTAAAAAAGTGCCTGTCAGAGGGCCCCGCTCTTCGGAGCCCAGATTTTAAAGAGCCCTTCATCATCCAGACGGATGCCTCAGAGGTAGGACTGGGAGCAGTGCTGTCTGGGAGCAGTGCTGTTGAACACCCCATACTGTTCATCAGCCGGAAGCTGTTCCCAAGGGAAGTGAGGTATTCCGTTGAGAAGGAGTGCCTCGCTGTAAAATGGGCAATTGAGGCCTTGAAACATTATGTCGCCGGAGTACACTTCACTCTGGTCACTGACCATGCGCCCTTGAAGTGGTGAAACACCATGAAGGACACAAATCCAAGGTTGACCAGGTGGTATATTGCCCTCCAACCCTTCTCGTTTGATATTCAGCATAGACCTGGAAAGGACCATGGAAATGCTGATTTTTTGTCAAGGGAAGGAGTGGAGGGTCGGGCTTCAGCCGTGTGGGACACTAGCCACACACAAACAGGGGAGGTATGTGACAGAGTGAAGTCAACTCCTATCAGTTACGCCTGGGAGACATATGTCTGAGTGCTTCATCCAGCACTCATAAGGGTTAACTCAGGGGGAAATCAGGAAGTAAGCTGACACCTGAGAGCCAGAAAGGTAGAAAAGGATCTTGTTACCAGGAGTAGCTGTCTCTCTCAGACAAGAGCACATGGATAGGTGTGCTGCTAGCCAGAAGGATACAACACTACTTACTGCAGCCAAGTAAGATTTGTTTCATTTGTTTTCATGAAAGCTTAAAAGACTCTGAAGGTTTGGTTATGGTTTAGCCAGCCAGCCTGCTAGATAGGTCTGCTGTGTTAATCAGTTTTTCTCCCATCATGGAGCAGAATTAATTTTGTTAAAGGGACAGTGTACCCGCATGTTATGTTACTGTGGAGAAATAAAGCCATTGAACATTTTTCATTATCCTGAAACTACACGTGTGGACTGTTCCCCGACCTCGGCTACAGGCCGTCCTGCCACACTGACGCTGCACACGGAGAAATGCCACAAACACACCGGACATTTTCCTGGATTGCTATCTGGGTGGGGAACATACTACCAGAGGGAATAAGAGTGCCTTTCTTTATGTTAAAGTCCTTGTTCCCCAAACATACCCATATTTCCCCCCTTCCAGACATCACACAGTAATTAGCTTTTTTCTTGAAGGGGATACACTCAGTTTTGGGGCAGCCAGTCGGGCTTCACCTGTATTATGTGAGGCTGGCTACTCCTACTGCGACATCTCCACCTTCAAGATGAATGCTCTGGGGAAGCTATCCCATCAGGTAGCTCTCTAAGACTGAAAACCCTGGAAGTCCGTTTGTCGGGGCTGGGGTCGTCCTGCCAGGAAAGACCATCAGCGTTACCGTGCTCCCATGGGCGTCCGCAGAATTTTTTTCAGGGGGGGCATAATTTTAACGGCCAGTGCCCGGCGTAAAAGTGGTGGTGAGTGCACCGTGGCGAGCGAGCCCGACCAGCATAAGGGGGGTTTCCCCCCCCCCGAGAAAATTTTGAAAAAAAGAGTGGGCAAATGGTGCATTTTCAAGCATCTCCCATCACTCCCCCTCTGCATCTCCCATCTCTCTCCCCCCCTGCATCTCCCATCTCTCTCCCCCCCTCTGCATCTCCCATCTCTCCCCCCCCCTCCATCTCCCATCTCTCCCCCCCTCTGCATCTCCCATCTCTCCCCCCCCTGCATCTCCCATCTCTCTCCCCCCCTGCATCTCCCAGCTCTCTCCCCCCCTGCATCTCCCATCTCTCTCCCCCCTCTGCATCTCCCATCTCTCCCTCCTCTGCATCTCCCATCTCTCCCCCCCTGCATGTGTGTTGTGTGTGTGTTTTTATGCGTGTGTATGCGTGTGTGTAATGTATTTTTTAAATTAAAAAAAAAACCCATTGCAAATAAAAAATGTTTTTATTTATTGTATTTGACACATACACATATACACAAACACACACTCACCCCCCCCCCTGCATCTCCCATCTCTCTCCCCCCCCTGCATCTCCCATCTCTCCCCCCCCCTGCATCTCCCATCTCTCTCCCCCCCCTGCATCTCCCATCTCTCCCCCCCTGCATCTCCCATCTCTCCCCCTCTGCATCTCCCATCTCTCTCCCCCCCTGAATCTCCCATCTCTCTCCCCCCCTGCATCTCCCATCTCTCCCCCCTCTGCATCTCCCATCTCTCTCCCCCCCTGCATCTCCCATCTCTCTCCCCCCCCCTGCATCTCCCATCTCTCCCCCCCTCTGCATCTCCCATCTCTCCCCCCCCCCTGCATCTCCCATCTCTCTCCCCCCCCTGCATCTCCCATCTCTCCCCCCCTGCATCTCCTATCTCTCCCCCTCTGCATCTCCCATCTCTCTCCCCCCCCTGAATCTCCCATCTCTCTCCCCCCCTGCATCTCCCATCTCTCCCCCCTCTGCATCTCCCATCTCTCTCCCCCCCTGCATCTCCCATCTCTCTCCCCCCCCTGCATCTCCCATCTCTCCCCCCCCTCTGCATCTCCCATCTCTCCCCCCTCTGCATCTCCCATCTCTCTCCCCCCTGCATCTCCCATCTCTCTCCCCCCCCTGCATCTCCCATCTCTCCCCCCCTCTGCATCTCCCATCTCTCTCCCCCCCTGCATCTCCCATATCTCTCCCCCCCTGCATCTCCCATCTCTCTCCCCCCCCTCTGCATCTCCCATCTCTCCCCCTTTGCATCTCCTATCTCTCTCCCCCCCTGCATCTCCCATCTCTCTCCCCCCTCTGCATCTCCCATCTCTCCCCCTCTGCATCTCCCATCTCTCTCCCCCCTTTTCCTGGAACCAGGGTCACGAATGATGTATGAATAGTTCCAGTAAGCTCAACTCATGTCTTCCCTCTTCTAAAGCATGACAAGTCCTTAATGTCTTTCTTAATTTTATTGCAGGAGTAGAAAACACAGGAACTTGTAGGTGTAATGTAGGTAGAGAGTGCTTCTCTATGTGGGATGCTTCTATGGGGTTAGACTATGGTAAGAGAGAAAGGCCTTACCAGGGGTGGATGCAGACAGGTCTGTACTCACTGTGATCTAGGGTAGAAAGGAAGTGAGGAGCAATGTGGGTAAAGGGAATAGCCTTGGGACAGACCATCTTGAACAAACAGGAGGGGGGCAGACTAGCCCATACTGAGAAGCTCAGAGGTTGCTGTAGCAACTCACTGGCTGCCTGCTCACAGGCAGAAAGGGCAACATATTGATACATCACACAGGCACGGTGTGTGTATGTGGAACAAATGCCTGCAGCTGAACTTAAGGAGCTGACAAGCAGAAGGGGGGTCGGGCAGAAATGTGATTCTTGTTCCATGACACTCCCCATCTGGTATCTGGAGATACCACTATATAACTGGAATATGTGGAACATATGTGCAATGCATAACAAAGATAACATCACATTCTCAAACAATGCAAGAGTCCATGTCCACATAGCGATGTGACACCGGCCGGTATCACTGGTATCAAGGTCCCTTGGCCAAGGTTCTTTGGCAAAGGATGCAGGGTGGATGCACAGCTCCAGGTTTGCTGGTTGCACCACAATGTCTTTGTATAAAAGTCTCTGGCACTGTTTCCTTTTAGCCTTGTGAGAGAACAGTCTTTTTGTCTCTGTAGTTTTACCCACAGAGTGCATCCCCTTGTAGGTATGCCAGTCGTGGTAGCTTGTCGCTCTATCACCTGGCGTTCGGCAGAAGGAGATGGCTTTTGGCTCATTGCGGAAGCGGAACAACACTTCTGGAATACTGGTTGTCGAATCTAGTCCAGTAAAGAGGGCGTCTTTCAGAGAAACTCCCTGAAGCTGAGTGCTGGGGCTGAACACTACCCGGATTTGGTCGGGTTCCTGAGGGTAGTAGGCCCCAGATGATTGGAGGCGTTCTTCACCTTCCTCCATTAGAGTTGCTGGCTTTGCGTGGCCGGTAAAGAATATCTCCTGGAGGAAGGCCACAAAATTGGTTTTGGTCTCTGGTTTCCTTTTTAGGTCGCGGAGGTGCGAAGTGAACCTAGAGATGGCATGTTCGCCATTGTTTGAGAAGCGTCCTTTTGGTTAATGTAATGGTAGCGGAGTCACCCAACTGCCTAGTCCGTCTTTAGAGAGCTCCTTGACAGTTAACCTCGGGAATCCTCTATCTTCCCTCGATGGTGTTTGTTTGCCGTCCCTCGTTGTTTGGAACGCTGTGCATCGTAGGTCATCGGTGCATTTCTCTTGCACGAGAACATCTCCACGTAGTTTGGTGAAACGCTTTTGTGTCTCTCTGTTGACTGCCATCGGGAGATTATTGTCTCCCTGGACTTGACGAAGAACAGTCTCTTTTGCCCTAGTGAATCCCTTTATGAAATGTCTCTGTGGCTGTCTCTTTTTAGACGTGTGAGAGGACAGTCCTTTTGACACTGCGGCTTCACCTGTAGAGCGCAATCTTTTGCGGCTATGCCAGCCGTGGCAGTCGGCTGCTTTGTCGCTTGACACTCTGTGGAGAGGAACAACTGTACGCCTTAGTCGTGCCATTGCTCGCGAGAGGACTGTTTGATTGTTTATTGCCATTTGGGCGATCCCTTTGTTGGTCACCTTTGGGAGATTACTTTCTTCCTTCCCTTGGTGGAGTCGACTCATCGTCCTTAGCTGTCTGGACTGCTGAGCATCCTAGGCCATTGTCACATCCCTCCGATGTGAGGATGTTTTTGTTGATCTCAGGGGTGTGACCTTGTCTTTTCTCTTCACTTGGCCCTTTGGTCACTTGGGGATGGCCAAGACATGGTTCAGAGAGAGATGTGTGTCCACATTCTGTTACCACCGTTCTGCGGGCGTCAACATAGTCTTGCCCGTGCTCTCTGTTGGTGCACGCGTTGCCCACTATCACCCATCCTAGGTCAAGTCTTTGGGCGTATGGTGCATTGTGGGGTCCGTTATGCTGTTTACGGACTTTATGTACCCTCATGATGTCCCTGCCGAGCAGCAGCAAGATCTTGGCGCCTTGTTCTACCGGCCGGATGTGGTTGGCTATTCCTTTGAGGTGGGGGTAATGGCGTGCCACGTCTGGTGTGGGAATCTCGTCCCTGTTTGTGGCCATGTGGTTACACTCGATGAGTGTGGGGAGAGCTATTTTCACTCTGTTATCCACTGAACATATGACGTAACCGCTTGCTCTTCTCCCTGTTGACTCAGTTGACCCTGCACAGGTTCTGAGGGTGTAGGGTGAGGCATTGTCCTGTAAGTTGAATAGGTTGAAGAACTCCGTCTTCGCCAATGATCTGTTGCTTTGGTCGTCGAGGATTGCGTACATCCGAATAGCCTTCTCAGGTTGTCCCTGGGGGTGCACCGCGACAAGGCATATTTTGGAGCAGGACATTTTGTCACCTTCTTTTCCGCAACCTCAGTGCGCTGAGATGTGACGGATGTCGGCTCTCCTTCCTCTTTCTCCCCGCCATGCTCTGCTACGGAGGATGGGTTGTGGAGTTGGTGGAGTGTCAACGCCTCTGGGTGTAACGATGTCACGTGCTTGTCGCTTTCGCACACTGTGCATTTGATCTCTTCTTTACAGTCCCTGGCTAGGTGAGTCGTGGAACCGCAGCACCTGAAGCAAACTCTGAATTCTCCAAGTAACCTCTTGCGTTCCTCTAGGGACTTCATCCTGAACCCAAAGCACTCGTTAAGTGGGTGTGGCTTCTTGTGTATGGGACATTCCTTGTTTGGGTCCCTTGGTTCCTTGTCTCTGGCGACCGACTGATCGGGGGTAGTTTGGGTCGTGGGAGGCACGTCCGTCCTGTGGACCGAGATGGGTGTTTGGTGTTACCGTATCTCGTCACGGGTCTCTCATTCCTCAGGCTGCTTGCACTGTGTGTGGTTTGCGCACCTAAGATGAAACTGGGATCGTTCCTTGTCCTTGCCGCTTCGCGGATGAAGCTCACGAAGAATGAGAATGGGGGGAAGGCGACTTGCTTCTCCCTTTTGTATTTGGAGCCTTGTGATATCCATTTTTCTTGGAGGTTGTAGGGTAGCTTCTCCAGGATGGGTCTCACTCCACGAGCTGAGTCTAGGGCATTGAGACCTATTAAGGAATAGTCTTTCCTCACAAACTCCATTTCTTGTAGCAGGTCCCCGAGCTCTCGTAACTTCGAGTAGTCTTTAGTTGTGATCCTGGGGAAGCTGTCGATTCTTTTGAAGAGCGAATCCTCGGGGCTGCCGTAGGACTCTTCCAGCCTTTCCCACACTAGATCAAGACCTACTTGGGGTTGGTGCGCGTTTGCCGCCCGAAGTCTCTGCGCTTGCTCCCTGGATACGTTCCCCAGGAACTTGACTAACAGGTTGAGCTCTTCCCTCGCTGAGAAGTCCAAGCTGTCGATTGCGTCTTTGAACGTGAACTTCCACGTCCGGTAGTTCTCAGGGTGGTCGTCAAAGCTGATGAGTCCTGCGTGCACCAAGTCGCGCCGGATCATGTACTTGGCTATGTCTGTCAGACCTGAGGCATCGGCGTGTTTGTCCCGTTCTGAGGTAGTTGCTGGGACGGTCTATGCGGTCGCCTCTTCCTTGGCGTGGACGCGTGATGGCTGCTGGCCAGTGTGAGGGGCTGTTTTCTCCCGCGTGGGTGTACCTGGATTGCGAGCCTGTTGTGGTGTATCCGTGTGCGCTCTGGCGTGTGGATCACTGTTGCGGCTGTGGCTATCCCAGGCAGCATGTGCCATTGATGGAGCAGCGTCTTCTCCTCGTGGTCCTAGCGAGTCTTCGGTGTCTGTGGAGTCGCTCCATCCGTGTTGGGATGGTGCGCTGGTGTTTACATTGAAGAGGCTCCTTACGTAGTCTTCAGTGCGTTGGGCTGGATCCTCTGAGGCTATCCGTCTGTACGGTAGCTCCCCGCCGTCCTGTCTCGCAGCTGCTTCTAGGACTTCGCTTGGGCTATGGCGGCAGCGGCGTCCTCTTATTTTCTTAGAGCCTCTAGATCCGCGTCTAATTCGGCCTTTCTACGCGCATTGGCAGCAGCGGCGGTAGCAGCGGCGGCGGCATTGGCAGCGGAGGCGGCGGCGGCGACCTGCTCCTCCTCTTCTATGCGCGCCTTTTCTGCCCTTACGGCTGCCTCTCTGCGACTATATTCGGCCCTGGCACGTGCGGCCTCTGCGGTGGCTCGCGCCTTGGTGGCGTTTGCGCTTGCGCTGGATGCGTTGGATTGTGCTGATCTTGCTGACCTTGATGAGTGTCTGGATGCGCTGGAGCGCTGCGATGCGGTCTCCAGGAGGAGCTCTTTTCTCTCGCTTTGGGCGTCTACGATGGCGGTTCGCACGCGGCTGTCTCGTGTCAAGTCAATGTTATGCTGTAAGTCCCTTTCTTGCAGGCTTTCACCGGTGTTAGCCCTGGCCAGGTAAGTTACATATGCCTCTGACAGTCTTTGGTAGCGTGCGTGATCTATCTTTAATTGAGTTATTGCCTGCTCGAGCTGTTGCACAGAGTTGCCAGCGCCGGCGACATTGCATACCCCAAGTGCGGTTGTTTCCCAGGCCAACTCTAATTTAGCGCGGTGCGCTTCAATGTCAGTCTCATATTTTTCGCGGGCCTTTTGTGTCAGTGTGACTGTCCGTTTGGGCCTCGCGCCTGCCTGCACCTGTTGCGGTTGCGCGGCGTTCTCTGTGTCTGAGTGATCGCTTTCCTGCGTGATGTCTGGTGAGGCTCTGAGTTCTGCCATGCTGTAGGTGTGTGTAGGCCTTTTGCCAGTGCGTGTGGCGTGCGGTCTTTTTACCTTGTCAGCGATGGGCGTCTGTCTCAGATGATGCCGAACGGTGTCCTGCAGCGTGCAGCGTGGGGGTAGCTGTACTCACAGGTGTCCGGTGGCATGGCCCTTGTCCTGGCGGGTGTCCGGTGGCGTGGCCCTTGATGGCGCTGGCCGTGGGGACGTGCGCAGGGGTAGGTCGGAAGGTGGCTCCTCACTGTGGGGCTGAGCAGCGGGTGGACTCAGGCTGCTCTATGTATCATGGAGTCTGGAGTGGCCGCTCCTGTAAGTGTCTGTAAGGCACAGATATCTTTTCACTGTTCTGTTTAAACTGCTGCTTGTTTCTGCAGAAAGCTGTAGCAGTTTGCTGTATAGCTGTGTAGAGCTGCACTTTGTAGCATGAAGGCTGTGAGTGATAGCTTCTGCGTAGACCTCTAATACACGGTCTCTCTCTTACTTTCCTGGAACCAGGGTCACGAATGATGTATGAATAGTTCCAGTAAGCTCAACTCATGTCTTCCCTCTTCCAAAGCATGACAAGTCCTTAATGTCTTTCTTAACTTTATTGCAGGATTAGAAAACACAGGAACTTGTAGGTGTAATGTAGGTAGAGAGTGCTTCTCTATGTGGGACTTGTAGGTGTAGTGTAGGTAGAGAGTGCTTCTCTATGTGGGATGCTTCTATGGGGTTAGACTATGGTAAGAGAGAAAGGCCTTATCAGGGGTGGATACAGACAGGTCTGTACTCACTGTGATCTTAGGTGGAAAAGGAAGTGAGGAGCAATGTGGGTAAAGGGAATAGCCTTGGGACAGACCACCTTGAACAAACAGGAGGGGGGCAGACTAGCCCATACTGAGAAGCTCAGAGGTTGCTGTAGCAGTTCACTGATTACGTGCTCACAGGCAGAAAGGGCAACATATTGATACATCACACAGGCACGGTGTGTGTATGTGGAACAAATGCCTGCAGCTGAACTTAAGGAGCTGACAAGCAGAAGGGGGGTCGGGCAGAAATGTGATTCTTGTTCCATGACACCCCTGCATCTCCCATCTCTCTCCCCCCTGCATCTCCCATCTCTCTCCCCCCCTGCATCTCCCATCTCTCTCCCCCCTGCATCTCCCATCTCTCTCCCCCCCTGCATCTCCCATCTCTCTCCCCCCTGCATCTCCCATCTCTCTCCCCCCCTGCATCTCCCATCTCTCTCCCCCCTCTGCATCTCCCATCCCTCCCCCTCTGCATCTCCCATCTCTCCCCCCCCCTGCATGTGTGTTTTTATGCGTGTGTGTGTGTAATGTATTTTTGAAATAAAAAAAAAACCCATTGCAAATAAAAAATGTTTTTATTTATTGTATTTGACACATACACATATACACATACACACACTCTCCCCCCTCTGCATCTCCCATCTCTCTCCCCCCTCTGCATATCCCATCTCTCCCCCCCTGCATCTCCCATCTCTCTCCCCCCCTGCATCTCCCATCTCTCCCCCCTCTGCATCTCCCATCTCTCTCCCCCCCTGCATCTCCCATCTCTCTCCCCCCCTCTGCATCTCCCATCTCTCCCCCATCTGCATCTCCCATCTCTCTCCCCCCTGCATCTCCCATCTCTCTCCCCCCCTGCATCTCCCATCTCTCCCCCCCCTGCATCTCCCATCTCTCCCCCCTCTGCAATTCCCATCTCTCCCCCCCCCTGCATCTCCCATCTCTCTCCCCCCTGCATCTCCCATCTCTCTCCCCCTCTCCCATCTCTCTCCCCCCCTGCATCTCCCATCTCTCTCCCCCATCTCTCCCCCCTCTGCATCTCCCATCTCTCTCCCCCCTGCATCTCCCATCTCTCCCCTCCTGCATCTCCCATCTCTCCCCCCTCTGCATCTCCCATCTCTCCCCCCCCTCTGCATCTCCCATCTCTCTCCCCCCCTGCATCTCCCATCTCTCTCCCCCCTGCATCTCCCATCTCTCCCCCCTCTGCATCTCCCATCTCTCCCCCCCCTGCATCTCCCATCTCTCTCCCCCCCCTGCATCTCCCATCTCTCCCCCCCCCTGCATCTCCCATCTCTCCCCCCTCTGCATCTCCCATCTCTCCCCCCCCATCTCCCATCTCTCTCCCCCCCCCCATCTCCCATCTCTCTCCCCCCCCCCCCTGCATCTCCCATCTCACGGTGAGAGTGATTAGGGGTGCCGGGGTGCAGGAGGGAGGGCCAGAGGGAGAGTCTGGGTGCCGGATGGGGAGTAAAAGCGCGGGAGAGCGGGAGGGCACGTGGCGGCCCCCACCCCTGCCCCCCCCCAACCTCCCCCTACCCCCAATCTCCCTCGCCCCCCCCAATCTCCTTTGCCCCCCCAATCTCCCTCTCTCCCCCGCATCTCCATCTCTCGCTGGTCCCACGGGTCCCTCCGGTATGCGGCTGCCTACCTCAGGCTGGCGGGCGGCGGCCACGGGTTCAGGACAGGTAGCAGACGGACGGTGAGGGACGGTGAGGCTGGAAGCAGACGGTTCGATCGAGGTGCCGGGGTGCAGGTATGGGGAGTTAAAGCGCGGGAGAGCGTGGCGGCCCCCACCCCTGCGTGACTGCTGCAGTCTTCTTTTGCTAAAGCCCCGCCCCCGGCCTCCCATCCAATCCCGGGCCGCGACCCAGCATATTTTATTAAATTAATGCGAGGATCCAGCCCCCCCCTTTCCCCCCCTGCGGACGCCCATGCGTGCTCCCTGCCCTTCTTGTGTTGAATGGTAAAACCGAACTCCTGAAGGGCAAGGCTCCAGCGCAACAACTTCCCATTTTCCCCCGACACCCGCTGCAACCAGCTCAGGGGTCTATAATCGGTAATCACGGTGAAGGGCCTCCCGTAGACATAGGGCTGTAGCTTCTTGTGAGCCCAAATAATGGCCAGGCACTCCTTTTTGATCATGTCATAGGCGACCTCCCGAGGTAACAGCTTGCGGCCTAGGTAGACGATTGGATGCTCACTGCCATCCGCGCCTACCTGGCTTAGCACAGCAAAGATCCCATAAGTTAAGGAATCAGTCTGCACCAAGAACCGCTTGCTGTAATCGGGAGCCACCCGGATCGGGGCACCGGCCAGAGCAACTTTCAGAGCCTGGAACGCCGTTCCACACTCAGGAGACCAGGCTACCAGCATCAGGAGATGCTTCTTTGTTAAATTGGTCAGGGGTTTGGCCAGGGCGCTATACTGGGGCACAAACTTTCTATAAGGGCCGATGGTACCTAAAAATGCAAGGACCTGCTTTTTTGCGGGGAACTGGCCAGTCTACTATTGCCTCCACTTGGCGGGCTCGGGCTTGAGATGCCCTCCGCCTACCTGTTGGCCGAGGTACAATACCTCTGCCATGCCCACTTGGCACTTGGACGTCTTTAGTGTCAGGCCAGTGTCAGGGATACAGCCTTAAGATCATCATTGGTCCGTATTGTCTTTAGAGGCGGACTGTAACAGGGGACTTATCCCTGTTCAGAATATGCCGCTAATCCAGCAGTGTGTTGGTTAATTGGATCCAGCAGTTAACCAACTTCACCTGGCTGATTAGAGGTTTGTTAGAAAGGCTTGCCTTTGAGACAGGAAGGAAGATTCTTCCTGAGCTCACACATGAGCTGAACCAGGAAACAGACAGAGCAGAGGTTCCTGAGTCTCACAGGTGAGCTGAACAAGGAAACAGACAGAGCAGAGGTTCCTGAGTCTCACAGGTGAGACTGACCGAGGGAACACAGAGATGTCTGGAGCTTGCAAGATACAACCCAGCTGACAAATAAAAAAAGAAACAGTGTAAGCCGTCTATAGCTCAAGGTCCCACACACAGAGTGTAACAATAATGATTTTGTAATGGAGCCTGAACGAGGGGTTAATAGACGATTGTAGACGCTTATAGAGCGAAGTATGTGCTGTGTGCAGACCCTATACTATGAAGTATGGCTGCAATAAACACAGGCAATTCGGTAAGGAGTGCAATACTCACAATAGCAACCGAATTCCTTTCCCTCCTTCTCCTGGCATGAACGGATCCCCAAGGCAGGAGACCTGCAATCCTAAGTGCGTGGCCACGATCCGGATGTATAGCAGAGAATGAGTGATCGATGCCACCGCCGCCATTGCTCCGTAGTACTCAGACTCACCCGGAAGTAGTTGGTTTAAAAAAACCTTTATTCAGCTACATAAAACGAATAGCGATACCGGCGCCTAATATGTCCAATTAGGTGATAGTCCTGGATATCCAGATGAAAAAAGAACAAGTCCCAAATGATGTAATCTTATAATCAATGCTCCTCGAGACCGGAAGTGACGTCACCGGATGCCAGATAGGTATCATTTTAAGAAATGTCTTAATTGATTAGCCAATCAGAGCAGTCTTATATGGATATATGAAAAACAGAAATACAATAAGCGCAACCACACTGAAATTAGAAAATGGAATAATTACCACATATCATGGAGGGTATATACCCTTACAGTCTAACTATCCCTGACTCAATATGCAGCCAAAAGGTCTACCGCTCCACGGGCTGGTAACGAAATGTGCACAAAGAATGACCTAGGCGCAAATGGAGACAAGAAAAAAAGAAAAAACATAGGGTAGTATGTTCAGACTCAATAAACCGCCAGAAGGTATAATATGCACTTACAGTATAGATGATAAAATCAAGCCTTGCATCCACTCTGGGATCTGGAACAATTATGTGATGGATCTGGAACAGCTGGGCATCCACAGCAATTATGATCTCCAGCACAGATTACCATGCAGGAAGAGAGATAAAGTGCAAATTGTGTAACACAATTTATTAAAATTATTGATAAAAATAACTATAAGTAAACCACTCACATTCTGTGAGATAACATAAAACTTTTGAGAATTCTGAGCTTCTCACACTCATAGAAACAGGATATTAGCCCTTAGCAGATTTCTTCAGCAGTCCTTGGTATATGGGTTATTGACCACAAGTGAAATACTCCTGGTTATATGCAGCAAACACACTTGGTGTCTCTATTGCTCCACAGTCTCTAAATGAGTGTCTTTCTCCGTTTTTCTCAACCTAATTAGGTCTATTTCGCCGCTCCTAATGTATATATAGTACTCACGGTACTTTCTTATAGGTGCAGTCCGCAGTGGCACTTTGTGTGTTGTTATTATGTTCCCACGAAGAGTCCTCTGTGTTCCTGTGATTACCCACGGCTCCAGGGGATGCTCCGTACCACGTGACGGCGCGGTGACGTCACTCACTCTCGCGAGAGTTCGTCCGGTATGCTGTGGGAGCAGGGCCTCGATCCTCTGCACTGCCGATCTCCCTGCATTCAAATAATGGGACAGGCGGCCACCGGCACCTCCTTGCTGCTGTCTGCTGATTCTAATGAGTCTGCTATGTTCAATGTACACCATGCCCTACGCGTTTCTCCGTTAGGCTTCGTCAGGGGCTGATTATGCTCTCTCTCCCTCATCTGGGGTTATATACCCTCCTCCATCATGCATAAATTAATTAAAAAATCAAACAATAAAACAATTATACAAAATACATTGGCCTCATGGTTTTAATCTGTACTATGTGTACCCAGTCATTTTGTTACTTATTGGTACCATTTATTATACATATAGAATATTCATTTAGAGGGATTTAATAGTAAATATTCTCATTGCAGCAAGAGTAAATTGAGAACTATACTAACTCCTCTAATCTAGAAAGGAATTGTTATACCAGATAGAATAGACAGGTGATTCAACTAACCTTAACAGATAACACCTTCTACAAAACAATATACGAGTTCTAAACATTTTATATATTATCTATACTCACAATTACTAATTGTTTGAATGCCCCTACATATAGTACTAGATGACCTATCGGGGGAATATAATGAAATTACTATTGTTGACCTTAGTATTATAGAGGTTTTAAATGGCTACATGTTACTTAGCCCAGTGAAATTATGGGGGTAAATACTTAGAAATTACGGGGTATATTATATATATATATTGTGACATAGTCCAAAGATGTTAGGCAGCTTTCTGCCCCATTTTAGAGCAGAAAGTGCAGGAATAGCTAAAAATGATCCGTTCCACAGCTTCACATTAACTCAGGCAGCTGGATGGAAAATCCAGACCACAGATTACAATGGCTCTAGTTCTCCCTCACCTGCTCTTCTAATCACATGCACAGGTATTTAGAGCAGAGAGGTTTTGCATTTCACTCTCTCTTCTTGGAGCCTGGGGGCTGGGGGTGTCGCTACTCTCCTGCATCCAGTATCGAGGTTGACGGCCTCTCCACGTATCACAGTACCAGAGGATTTGCCTGGACACCCCAAACAGATAAGATAAACAAATGGTTACTGCTGTTGCTAAAAGACTGTGCTGTATCTTGTGACCCTAAATGAGAGAGCATTGTTTTAAGCTGGGGAACCAGTTTAGTTGGCCAGCAGCTGTTAGAGAGACTGATTTTGATGTGTAGTTAGATCCCTGAAAGGGATAGGATTTTGTTTATATAATTTGGTTTCTTTTTACTTGAAATAACAGTGTGGGAAATACTGTAACAATGAAATGAGTGAACTGCTGAATGAAAGTATCTGAGTACCTCTAACCTACACATGTTAAAGCTGCAGTACCTTACTTGGATGAAAATAAAGCAGGCAGAAGCCTGAGTTAAGCAGCTTAATACTTTGCATGATCCTGTTTTTGTATTAAATAACCCTAGAAGACTGTGTCGGGAAGAACCCAGACAGACGTCAGCACTACAAAAGAGGGGCGTTTGTCACATATGGTGGAGAATGCGGGCAGACACTAAAGTCTGTGGGTTTGCAAATAAATGCGGGGGTTTAAAAGGGCCGCCCAGCTGAAGTAAAATACAGATGCTATGAGTGAAGTCTGTTCCACTGTGTATATCAGTTGTGCTTCTAGCATACACAGAGAATGTGCGAAGTGTGGATGCAATAGCACCCTGAACCCAAACAGAAAACCAAAATGTTTTGCTGAAGAAAAAAAAAAATTTTTTTGCATCTAGCAAGTGCTGTTTGTAAAGCTAATGCCTTTTGCTGAAGTGAGTGAAATTGCAGCTAGCAATTGTCCCTGCCGGGTTTCTAAAATGGCCGACGTGAAATGTTTGTTGTGTAATGTACGTAACCATACAAAACAGTGTCCCTTCAGGCCATACTATGATCACGACCCTGGAGGAGAGCCGTACCCACAGATGAATTTAGTGTGCTGGGCCTGTCGTGAAGTGGGTCACATGGAAGATGTGTGCCCCAGGGTTTTCAAAGACAAACAGCTGCAAAGGCAAGCAACGCCCTGTGAGTGCAAGCAAGATGTGGAAGCTGATAACAGTGAGTGTGTGCCCAGGACCACTGATATCTCTGGAGCTAATAAAGCAAAAAGAAAGAAAACTGTTCCTCAAGTCACAGGGGAAGTGACCGAGCCACTTGAACCTGCACTGTCAGGACATGCGTCAGAAAGGCGCCGAGATGAGCAACAGCCCATAGGGCCTGGCGCAATCGTCCCAGGAATGACGACACGCCTAGAGATGACAAAGGCTACTGCTACCATCATAGGCAGAGAGCCAAGCGAATCAAAGAAAACAAGAACTGACTGGAAACTATGCTATGAGATGTCCCAGAAAGATGTGCAAAACTTCATCACAGAGTTGGGGGTTTCTCGGCAAGAGGCTAGCGCGCTTAAAGCAGAGCTGGAACTCTCATGCCATGAGGTCTACGCTCGCAGCACAGAGCTGTGTACATTGAAGGAAACCTATGAGAATACCCTGAGTAATTTAGAGACTGTAAAAAGAGAGAATGTAAGTCTGACACAGAAAAATTCAGACTTGACTGACCAGATCAGTGAAGGTGATGAGAAGCTTCACCAAGCAGAAAAAGTGGAGAAGCAATTGATCCAGGAAAAGTTAGAAATGCAGGAAGCACTGCAGAATACAGAATCAGCGGCGATCCAGGCGACACAATCTGCAGAGCTCCAAAAAATGGAGGCGCTGATGCAAACCCAGAGCAAGCACCAGAAAGAGGTGAAGACCCTGAGGGAGGTCTGGCACGATCAGGTTGGTGAGCTGCAGAAGCAGATGGCTGAGCGCGAGATACAGTGCGCCAAGAGAGAGGAGGTGTCCGTCCGTCAGGTGGTTTGCCTGACACTGCGCTATAAAAGCGAGATGGCCGATATCTACAAGCAGCTGGACCACACGGCAAATGAGGGGGCCCGGCTGCAGCTGGAGCTGGACAAGACCCGGGAGGAGCACCTGCAGCTGCAGGTCAAGAATAGAGAAAATGAAACAGAGTTAAACCTCGCTCTGAAACAGATGACGGACATGGGAGAAGCGGCTAAAGTGGTTCAGTCGGGCTATCAATCCTACCTCCTAACCAAGCAAGCGGTACGTTCCTATACGTGTATCTTCAATGCTGTTGCAATATTACGATTTGCTATAAAGATGAAGTTGGAGAAAGAGATTCCAAGGCTAAAAGAGACACGGTCACAAAAGGAGACCAGGGAAAGTAAACTCAATGCCCTCACTGATGACAAAGAGGAAGGAGAAAGAATTGACTTTGATTGTGCTGCTGTTATTCCAGAAACAGATAGGCACCCTCCTGAGAATATACTCCCTGATCTGGAATTCAAAAATCCAGATCCTCAATTTCATTTACGTTGTCCAGAAGATTATCAAACTAGTGGACACACCCAGGACAACACAGAAGATGTTTTAGCCAAGTGGATGGCAGTTCCTGAAAACACAAACTTGTTGACAGATCCTGATGACATGGTTAATATGGACTACGTTTGTACAGAGGCAACTAGGTCTCCAAAACCCAAAGGCCTGGTAATGGCCACAAAAGGGAAATCAAAGATTGAAAAGAAAAAACAACGAAGGTTAACACGGCGCCTGAATAGTTCCATATCTCACCAATCTGGACCACACTGTGGAGCCAAGGAGAATCTGGTCCAAGGGTCTCATCAGAAGCTAAAGAAACAGTCCAGTCATTTGCAGGTTGCAGCGGGCTATGAAATAAAGTCAAAGGATGCAATAGACTGGAAGTCAAAAAAAAAAAAAAAAAAAAAAAAAATGTTTGGGGGAACTGACCGATTTATTTTTTTTATTACACGTGTGGACTATGTCACAGACACTTAACTATGCAAATAAGCATTTTGTCAATATTACAATGTTATATTGGTTCTCTGTGTTGAAAATGTAGCTAAACTACAAATTAATATACAGGGTTGATGGCCCTTAAGATTAGAAGGCTGTAGTATAAGAGAAAAAATATTGGTAGCTTACAATATGGAAAAAAAAAAAAAAATGCCCTTTTCGGTTGGTAAATTTATAATGAAGTTCATATTCGTATCATGTGAATACTTAATGTTGTACTGAGGAGTTAGCTCAAGTATTTCAGGTAGGACGCTCACCCCAGTGAGGTCCATGGCCGCTCACCCCAGTAGGTGTGAGCTGGGGAGGGGGATATGTGACATAGTCCAAAGATGTTAGGCAGCTTTCTGCCCCATTTTAGAGCAGAAAGTGCAGGAATAGCTAAAAATGATCCGTTCCACAGCTTCACATTAACTCAGGCAGCTGGATGGAAAATCCAGACCACAGATTACAATGGCTCTAGTTCTCCCTCACCTGCTCTTCTAATCACATGCACAGGTATTTAGAGCAGAGAGGTTTTGCATTTCACTCTCTCTCCTTGGAGCCTGGGGGCTGGGGGTGTCGCTACTCTCCTGCATCCAGTATCGAGGTTGACGGCCTCTCCACGTATCACAGTACCAGAGGATTTGCCTGGACACCCCAAACAGATAAGATAAACAAATGGTTACTGCTGTTGCTAAAAGACTGTGCTGTATCTTGTGACCCTAAATGAGAGAGCATTGTTTTAAGCTGGGGAACCAGTTTAGTTGGCCAGCAGCTGTTAGAGAGACTGATTTTGATGTGTAGTTAGATCCCTGAAAGGGATAGGATTTTGTTTATATAATTTGGTTTCTTTTTACTTGAAATAACAGTGTGGGAAATACTGTAACAATGAAATGAGTGAACTGCTGAATGAAAGTATCTGAGTACCTCTAACCTACACATGTTAAAGCTGCAGTACCTTACTTGGATGAAAATAAAGCAGGCAGAAGCCTGAGTTAAGCAGCTTAATACTTTGCATGATCCTGTTTTTGTATTAAATAACCCTAGAAGACTGTGTCGGGAAGAACCCAGACAGACGTCAGCACTACAAAAGAGGGGCGTTTGTCACATATGGTGGAGAATGCGGGCAGACACTAAAGTCTGTGGGTTTGCAAATAAATGCGGGGGTTTAAAAGGGCCGCCCAGCTGAAGTAAAATACAGATGCTATGAGTGAAGTCTGTTCCACTGTGTATATCAGTTGTGCTTCTAGCATACACAGAGAATGTGCGAAGTGTGGATGCAATAGCACCCTGAACCCAAACAGAAAACCAAAATGTTTTGCTGAAGAAAAAAAAAAATTTTTTTGCATCTAGCAAGTGCTGTTTGTAAAGCTAATGCCTTTTGCTGAAGTGAGTGAAATTGCAGCTAGCAATTGTCCCTGCCGGGTTTCTAAAATGGCCGACGTGAAATGTTTGTTGTGTAATGTACGTAACCATACAAAACAGTGTCCCTTCAGGCCATACTATGATCACGACCCTGGAGGAGAGCCGTACCCACAGATGAATTTAGTGTGCTGGGCCTGTCGTGAAGTGGGTCACATGGAAGATGTGTGCCCCAGGGTTTTCAAAGACAAACAGCTGCAAAGGCAAGCAACGCCCTGTGAGTGCAAGCAAGATGTGGAAGCTGATAACAGTGAGTGTGTGCCCAGGACCACTGATATCTCTGGAGCTAATAAAGCAAAAAGAAAGAAAACTGTTCCTCAAGTCACAGGGGAAGTGACCGAGCCACTTGAACCTGCACTGTCAGGACATGCGTCAGAAAGGCGCCGAGATGAGCAACAGCCCATAGGGCCTGGCGCAATCGTCCCAGGAATGACGACACGCCTAGAGATGACAAAGGCTACTGCTACCATCATAGGCAGAGAGCCAAGCGAATCAAAGAAAACAAGAACTGACTGGAAACTATGCTATGAGATGTCCCAGAAAGATGTGCAAAACTTCATCACAGAGTTGGGGGTTTCTCGGCAAGAGGCTAGCGCGCTTAAAGCAGAGCTGGAACTCTCACGCCATGAGGTCTACGCTCGCAGCACAGAGCTGTGTACATTGAAGGAAACCTATGAGAATACCCTGAGTAATTTAGAGACTGTAAAAAGAGAGAATGTAAGTCTGACACAGAAAAATTCAGACTTGACTGACCAGATCAGTGAAGGTGATGAGAAGCTTCACCAAGCAGAAAAAGTGGAGAAGCAATTGATCCAGGAAAAGTTAGAAATGCAGGAAGCACTGCAGAATACAGAATCAGCGGCGATCCAGGCGACACAATCTGCAGAGCTCCAAAAAATGGAGGCGCTGATGCAAACCCAGAGCAAGCACCAGAAAGAGGTGAAGACCCTGAGGGAGGTCTGGCACGATCAGGTTGGTGAGCTGCAGAAGCAGATGGCTGAGCGCGAGATACAGTGCGCCAAGAGAGAGGAGGTGTCCGTCCGTCAGGTGGTTTGCCTGACACTGCGCTATAAAAGCGAGATGGCCGATATCTACAAGCAGCTGGACCACACGGCAAATGAGGGGGCCCGGCTGCAGCTGGAGCTGGACAAGACCCGGGAGGAGCACCTGCAGCTGCAGGTCAAGAATAGAGAAAATGAAACAGAGTTAAACCTCGCTCTGAAACAGATGACGGACATGGGAGAAGCGGCTAAAGTGGTTCAGTCGGGCTATCAATCCTACCTCCTAACCAAGCAAGCGGTACGTTCCTATACGTGTATCTTCAATGCTGTTGCAATATTACGATTTGCTATAAAGATGAAGTTGGAGAAAGAGATTCCAAGGCTAAAAGAGACACGGTCACAAAAGGAGACCAGGGAAAGTAAACTCAATGCCCTCACTGATGACAAAGAGGAAGGAGAAAGAATTGACTTTGATTGTGCTGCTGTTATTCCAGAAACAGATAGGCACCCTCCTGAGAATATACTCCCTGATCTGGAATTCAAAAATCCAGATCCTCAATTTCATTTACGTTGTCCAGAAGATTATCAAACTAGTGGACACACCCAGGACAACACAGAAGATGTTTTAGCCAAGTGGATGGCAGTTCCTGAAAACACAAACTTGTTGACAGATCCTGATGACATGGTTAATATGGACTACGTTTGTACAGAGGCAACTAGGTCTCCAAAACCCAAAGGCCTGGTAATGGCCACAAAAGGGAAATCAAAGATTGAAAAGAAAAAACAACGAAGGTTAACACGGCGCCTGAATAGTTCCATATCTCACCAATCTGGACCACACTGTGGAGCCAAGGAGAATCTGGTCCAAGGGTCTCATCAGAAGCTAAAGAAACAGTCCAGTCATTTGCAGGTTGCAGCGGGCTATGAAATAAAGTCAAAGGATGCAATAGACTGGAAGTCAAAAAAAAAAAAAAAAAAAAAAAAAAATGTTTGGGGGAACTGACCGATTTATTTTTTTTATTACACGTGTGGACTATGTCACAGACACTTAACTATGCAAATAAGCATTTTGTCAATATTACAATGTTATATTGGTTCTCTGTGTTGAAAATGTAGCTAAACTACAAATTAATATACAGGGTTGATGGCCCTTAAGATTACAAGGCTGTAGTATAAGAGAAAAAATATTGGTAGCTTACAATATGGAAAAAAAAAAAAAATGCCCTTTTCGGTTGGTAAATTTATAATGAAGTTCATATTCGTATCATGTGAATACTTAATGTTGTACTGAGGAGTTAGCTCAAGTATTTCAGGTAGGACGCTCACCCCAGTGAGGTCCATGGCCGCTCACCCCAGTAGGTGTGAGCTGGGGAGGGGGATATGTGACATAGTCCAAAGATGTTAGGCAGCTTTCTGCCCCATTTTAGAGCAGAAAGTGCAGGAATAGCTAAAAATGATCCGTTCCACAGCTTCACATTAACTCAGGCAGCTGGATGGAAAATCCAGACCACAGATTACAATGGCTCTAGTTCTCCCTCACCTGCTCTTCTAATCACATGCACAGGTATTTAGAGCAGAGAGGTTTTGCATTTCACTCTCTCTCCTTGGAGCCTGGGGGCTGGGGGTGTCGCTACTCTCCTGCATCCAGTATCGAGGTTGACGGCCTCTCCACGTATCACAGTACCAGAGGATTTGCCTGGACACCCCAAACAGATAAGATAAACAAATGGTTACTGCTGTTGCTAAAAGACTGTGCTGTATCTTGTGACCCTAAATGAGAGAGCATTGTTTTAAGCTGGGGAACCAGTTTAGTTGGCCAGCAGCTGTTAGAGAGACTGATTCTGATGTGTAGTTAGATCCCTGAAAGGGATAGGTTTTTGTTTATATAATTTGGTTTCTTTTTACTTGAAATAACAGTGTGGGAAATACTGTAACAATGAAATGAGTGAACTGCTGAATGAAAGTATCTGAGTACCTCTAACCTACACATGTTAAAGCTGCAGTACCTTACTTGGATGAAAATAAAGCAGGCAGAAGCCTGAGTTAAGCAGCTTAATACTTTGCATGATCCTGTTTTTGTATTAAATAACCCTAGAAGACTGTGTCGGGAAGAACCCAGACAGACGTCAGCACTACAAAAGAGGGGCGTTTGTCACAATATATATATATATATATATATATATATATATATATATATATATATATATATATATATATCTATATCTATATCTATATATATATATATATATATATATATATATATATATATATATATATATATATATATATATATATATTAGCTAACACTTTACAGATATTGTGCCAGGGAACAAATATTACTAAACAAAAATAGAATGGTGAGTAGTTCAATACCATTCATATTATTAACCCCTTATTCCTACGATTGGCAATTGAATCTGATGTTCCCACACATAAGATATATCACATATGTATGACTCAATATTCTAAATTGTATTTGTTCTACATACAGCGGGTAGGTTTAGGACTAAAGAATTTAATTTTCTTCAAACAACCAGACTAATGTAATTTTACATAACATTGGATAGATAGCTAAATGCAAGCTATTATTCTGAGTCATGTAACTACCACACATAGCTATTTGCTGTAAATTAGAGAATACGATTCTGTTTAAACAACAAATCTAATTTGCTGTTCCCATAGGGACTATTTTGAGACAGGTTTTTTTTTTTTTGTGTATAGAATAACACTTCTTAGTGGCACTACATGTTTCTCATAATATACATACCTGATATTAGTGAAGGACAATTTTAAACAGTGGTACAGAACAGAAAGTTACAGATAGTTATTCAAACATTAGAAATTCATTATTCACACTTTGGAAATTTGTCGTATACTTCAAATTCTCACGTACGCTATTGCAGAAAAAATATATATATTTGTTTGTTTTAGGAAGAGCCATTTCATATAACGTAAAGAGATAACCCAAATAACAATTTACTTATAATGTGATCCTATAATGTTCATCAGTCACATATTAACACAGATAATGTAACTAATAATTTATAACCATACATATCATAGATGGAACCTAATCCCTCAAGAAAGATCCCAAATCTATATCGATGTTAAGACCAAGTGGGGCTAATGTTTTGAGGGCATAAATCCAGTATGTCTCCTGTCTAGATATTTTTATTACTGGATTCCCTCCTCTCCAACTTGGTCTAACTTTCTCGATTCCCACAAATTTTAAGCCTTTTGGGTCTTGGCCATGAAATTCTTTGAAATGTTTGGATACACTGTGCTGTAATAGGCCCTTCTCAATATTTCTTACATGTTCTGCAATGCGTATTTTGAGTTTCCTGGTTGTCCTCCCAATGTATTGTTTATTGCAAGGACATTGCAACAAATATACCACATTACTTGTATTACAATCAATCATGTCCTTTATTTCATAATTGATTTGGGAAGCTTCTGATCTTATTGTTTTGAAGCTTTTTTGGGAGTTGGGATGTAGTTTACAACCTTTACATGATTGACACATAAAGAACCCAGTTGTGATCGTAACCGGTCTTTGGTTATCTTTTTTCAAACAGCTAGGTGCTAATCTTTGTTTTAGATTAGTAGCCTTTGTAAAGATAATTTCAGGTCTTATTGGCAGTATTTGTTGTAACATTGGGTCCTTATGTAAGATTCCCCAATGTTTATGGATAATTTTCCTAATATCTCTAGCTGCACTACTGTACTTGGTTACAAAGGGGACTGATATTTTACCCTCCTCTCCCCGTCTAGCGTCCTTAGTTTTATATTTAATTAACTCTGTCCTGTTCATTAGAGATACCTTTCTGTATGCATCTTCCACTATTTCTTTATTATAATTTCTATCAGCAAATTTTATCATTAGATCTTTGGCTTGTTCATCAAAAACATGTTTCTGGGTACAGTTGCGTTTGAGTCTTTGCATCTGTCCCAGTGGGATATTATTAATCCATTTCTCAGAGTGTCCACTATCACCTAACAAGAAGTTGTTGGTTTCCACACTTTTTATAAAAGTTTTTGTCTCAATCTGGCCATCCTCAATATATATGAGTAAATCTAAAAACTCAATCTGGTTCCTACTGTGCTTTGTAGTAAATTTCAAATTATATGGATTATCATTTAATCCTGCCAGGAATGTATCCAATTTCTCCGTACTTCCCTCCCAAATCTGGAGGATATCATCTATGTAGCGATGCCATGATACCAGGTTTGCCCCAAACTCGTGGTTGGACCAGATGGATTCGTCCTCCCACTTACCCATAAAAATATTGGCGTAATTTGGGGCAAACCTGGTACCCATAGCAGTACCCCTCACTTGTAAGAAGAATTTTTCATTGTACCAAAAATAATTGTGGCCCAGAATATGTTTGATGCAGTCAACAATGAATTCTATTTGGTCTGATTCTAGGCTATTGTCCTTAGTCAGAATTTCTTGGACAGCTGCGCACCCCTGTGTGTGATCAATCACTGTGCAGAGAGAACACACATCGCATGTCACAAGTGTGTAGCTGTCTTTCCATTCAATCTCCCTCAGAATGTTTAGCACCTATATGGATATATACCAGGGCACCACTGACATGACTCATACCCCCTGAGGAAGTGTGCGCAAGCGCACGAAACGCGTAGGTTTTTTTTCAATACTGTTGGACGTTTTGTACGAGAAGGAAGCAGAGAGAATTGAGTGCTGATTCCGTGGAGCATAAGTAAGAAGAACCTCCGCTCGAAAATCCAGCCGAGAGTCCCGCCTACCTGTGACGCAGCATCCGGTATCTGGCATCCGGTGACGTCACTTCCGGTCTCGAGGAGCACGGTGTCTGGAGGAACGCTGCGGTGGATTCATCCGCTTAGCCCAGGAAGGAAAGATTCTATTCGCCTATTCGGCGCTCATTGCCTGTGTTCTAGAGCCGTCCTGTGAGTAGCTTTTCAGTTTTACTCTACCGGATTGGCTCGATCAGTGTTGCATCGTCCCACATTTTATTATTTTATAGTTGTATTATACAATTTTTATTTTCAGCTTTGCGTTTGTGAGTCTTGTCTGTGCTGGTTTGTGAGTCTATGTCTGTGATTTTTTGTTAGCTGTGTTGCACTAAATTCTGCTTTTTGTCATTCCATGTCCCATATCAAACGGAGGACATCACATCTGATCACCCCTTGATCATAAGATTGCATCATTGAGACTTGAACTTTTTTCTTCTGGATATCCATGACTATCACCTAATTGGACATATTAGGCGCCGGTATCGCTTTCCTTTTTGTCTCTGTATCTCTGATTGTACTATCAGTGTTCCACCAGGCTGCCTTATACCCCATAGGGGTTGCTCTTATTTAGAGTTTATATTTCATCAGTATCCCATTAGTGCTATTCTACATCACCCCTTTTTTCTTCTGTACATAAAACGGATACTGGAACAAGGACAGACAACTAGGGAACCTCCTCACACGCGTTTCGAGCAAGACTGCTCTTTCTCAAGGAGTATGACATGAGTGAAGGGAGGGCACTATTTAAACCCTCCTTCCACTAATTTAATTGGGGTATTACACCTGTGTTAATTATAGTTAAATAAGTATACTATACATTGTTGGGACTACAACGTTATCAATTGATGCATAATTAGATGTTCTTAAGCTAACATTAAATACATTTATATTCATATTAAAGTTTTTTGAACAAAAGTTACAAGTTTTTATATATATAACATGATCTCAATATATCCACAAGTTTTTAACTATGCCATAATTGGCTGACAATGATATCACTGAATGCTATTATAATTGATTATTACAAGTATATATTTTATCTAATAAAAGTAGCAGTAGTATAATAAAGTGCTACTATGTTAGATATTATAATTGCAAGCATCTAGATCTTCTAATGAAATTATCTGAAAAGTATAAAATGTTAAAGTGATGTTTTGAAGTATTCTAGCGACATAAAAGTCCATTAACATGCACTTCATCATATTGGGAACATACATTTGCAATATATATGTAATAACATTGACCTATTTACCTATTGTAAACTAAAGTATGACAGTCAATTCTATTGGGAAGGAAAGAGGAAAAAAGAAAAAAAGGGGAGGGGAGAAGGGGGAGAGGGAAAGGGAGGGGTGGGGGAAAGGAAAGAGGGGAGGGGAAGGAAAAAGCTATAGAAAGAAGAAAACGGAAAATAGAGAAAAATGATGCCCAGAGAAAATATAAACATAGTTATGTTTTTTTATATATCATAAAAAGACTTTCAAGTCCCATTCACTGTTTAACCCTTTTGGAATTAGTGTATCAATGGTAAATTTCCAAAATGCCTCTCTTTGATACTGTACAAAATTCTGGATCTATCCCCCCCTCGGTTATGGGGTTTGATATGTTCCAAAATTAAGCATTTGAAATTTTTTAGAGTACCTAGTTGGCATTTGGAAAAATGATCTGAAACAGGATGTGTAATATCTCTATTTTTTATGTGTCTAATATGTTCAGACATCCTTATTTTAAATTTCCGAGTGGTTAGACCGATATATCTTTTATTGCATCCGCAGGTGATCATGTAAATTACATGGTCGGTATTGCAAGTAGTAAATGAAAGGATTTTATATTCCTTCGTAAGATCTTTATTGGTGAAGGATTTGGATTTCTGAACATATGGACATACATTACATTTCCCACAGGGAAAATATCCCATCAGCTCTGGAAAGAAGGTGTGTTTAGTACAATTTTTGGTATCCGAGACCATACTAGGTGACACCTAGGTGACACAAAAGCGTATTTCTAGAGTGTGGTTTACGATATATGTTAGTATATACTTGAAGGTCCAAACCAACATAAAGACACAAGTCAAGGAAGTGTATGTGGTGATGGTGAAAGTGATGTGTAAAAGGCAAATTAAGAGTGTTGGTGTTAAGGTAAGTGAAAAATTCCTGCAATTGAGTGAGAGTGCCTGACCATATAATTAACAAGTCATCAATATAGCGGTGTTATGTGATAATGAGATGTCGATAGGGGTTTCTATCTCCAAACACGTGGGTTTGTTCCCACCACCCCATAAAGAGGTTGGCATACGAAGGCGCAATTGAATTTTGGAATCTGATGCCACTTTTGCTCCAGCACAGATCATCTTTTTACTGGACAGCATCAAGTTCCTCCTTACACATAATTATTTCATGTTCGATGGGGGTTTCTATCTTCAAGCACATGGGACAGCAATGGGGTCATCATTTGCGCCTTCGTATGCCAACCTCTTTATGGGGTGGTGGGAACAAACCCCATATCGTAAACCACACTCTAGAAATACGCTTTTGCATGGCTCAAGTTGCCACAGCCAAAATCTACTCAAAGGATAGCCATATGGGCAGTTTCTCCGGTTACGCAGAAACTGCTCGGATGTGGAAGACTTGAGAGTAACTCTCGTGATCTTATTAAAAGACTTTCGGAGAGAGGCTATGAACCAGCAACAGTACCCCAGGCGTATACCAAAGCCAAGGAGAGATCAAGGGAGGATCTAATCAATGTAGATACCTCCAGCTTTTCCCATGTTAAACATGTGGATAAAACGTATGATGAAGATAAAGGTGAACCACCATTCTTCATCACACAATATTGCCGCCAGGCTACTAATATCAAAACCATCATCAGGAAACATTGGGCCATTCATAGTACAGATATCCTTTTAAAGGATATGCTCGCTATGGACCCTAAGTTTGTTTTTCAAAAAGCACACACTCTGGGTAATAATGTGTCACCTAGTATGGTCTCGGATACCAAAAATTGTACTAAACACACCTTCTTTCCAGAGCTGATGGGATATTTTCCCTGTGGGAAATGTAATGTATGTCCATATGTTCAGAAATCCAAATCCTTCACCAATAAAGATCTTACGAAGGAATATAAAATCCTTTCATTTACTACTTGCAACACCGACCATGTAATTTACATGATCACCTGCGGATGCAATAAAAGATATATCGGTCTAACCACTCGGAAATTTAAAATAAGGATGTCTGAACATATTAGACACATAAAAAATAGAGATATTACACATCCTGTTTCAGATAATTTTTCCAAATGCCAACTAGGTACTCTAAAAAATTTCAAATGCTTAATTCTGGAACATATCAAACCCCATAACCGAGGGGGGGATAGATCCAGAATTTTGTATCAAAGAGAGGCATTTTGGAAATTTACCATTGATACACTAATTCCAAAAGGGTTAAACAGTGAATGGGACTTGAAAGTCTTTTTATGATATATAAAAAAACATAACTATGTTTATATTTTCTCTGGGCATCATTTTTCTCTATTTTCCGTTTTCTTCTTTCTATAACTTTTTCCTTCCCCTCCCCTCTTTCCTTTCCCGCACCCCTCCCCTTCCCTCTCCCCCTTCTCCCCTCCCCTTTTTTTCTTTTTTCCTCTTTCCTTCCCAATAGAATTGACTGTCATACTTTAGTTTACAATAGGTAAATAGGTCAATGTTATTACATATATATTGCAAATGTATGTTCCAAATATGATGAAGTGCATGTTAATGGACTTTTATGTCGCTAGAATACTTCAAAACATCACTTTAACATTTTATACTTTTCAGATAATTTCATTAGAAGATCTAGATGCTTGCAATTATAATATCTAACATAGTAGCACTTATTATACTACTGCTACTTTTATTAGATAAAATATATACTTGTAATAATCAATTATAATAGCATTCAGTGATATCATTGTCAGCCAATTATGGCATAGTTAAAAACTTGTGGATATATTGAGATCATGTTATATATATAAAAACTTGTAACTTTTGTTCAAAAAACTTTAATATGAATATAAATGTATTTAATGTTAGCTTAAGAATATCTAATTATGCATCAATTGATAACGTTGTAGTCCCAACAATGTATAGTATACTTATTTAACTATAATTAACACAGGTGTAATACACCAATTAAATTAGTGGAAGGCGGGTTTAAATAGTGCCCTCCCTTCACTCATGTCATACTCCTTGAGAAAGAGCAGTCTTGCTCGAAACGCGTGGGAGGAGGTTCCCTTGTTGTCTGTCCTTGTTCCAGTATCCGTTTTATGTAGCTGAATAAAGTTTTTTTTTAAACCAACTACTTCCTGGTGAGTCTGAGTACTACGGAGCAATGGCGGCAGCATCGATCACTCATTCTCAGCTGACAAATAAGACTTAAAAACCTGGATGCTGATATACCCAGATAAAAGGCAGCAACCCAGCAAACAGATAGGACTTCCCCCCCCCCACTCCCCTTTCCACCCCCCACTCCCCTTTCCCCCCCACTCCCCTTTCCCCCCCCACTCCCCTTTCCCCCCCACTCCCCTTTCCCCCCCCACTCCCCTTTCCCCCCCCCCACTCCCCTTTCCCCCCCACCTCTTTCCCCCCCACCCCTTTACCCCCCCCACCCCTTTCCCAGCTTCTTTGGGATTCTCCCCCCCGCTCCCCTTTCCCCCTCCGCTCCCCTTTCCCCTCCCTCCGCTCCCCTTCCCCCCCCCTCCGCTCCCCTTTCCTCCCCCCCTCCACTCCCCTTTCCTCCCCCCTCCGCTCCCCTTTCCTCCCCCCCTCCGCTCCCCTTTCCTTCCCCCCTCCGCTCCCCTTTTTCCCCCCCTCCGCTCCCCTTTTTCCCCCCCTTCCGCTCCCCTTTCCTGCCCCCCTCCGCTCCCCTTTCCTCCCCCCCTCCGCTCCCCTTTTCTCCCCCCCTCGGCTCCCCTTTCCTCCCCCCCTCCGCTCCCATTTCCTCCCCCCCTCTGCTCCCCTTTCCTCCCCCCTCCGCTCCCCTTTCCTCCCCCCCTCCGCTCCCCTTTCCTCCCCCCCTCCGCTCCCCTTTCCTTCCCCCCTCCGCTCCCCTTTCCTCCCCCCCTCCGCTCCCCTTTCCTCCCCCCCTCCACTCCCTTTTCCTCCCCCCTCCGCTCCCCTTTCCTCCCCCCCTCCGCTCCCCTTTCCTTCCCCCCTCCGCTCCCCTTTTTCCCCCCCTCCGCTCCCCTTTTCCCCCCCCTTCCGCTCCCCTTTCCTGCCCCCCTCAGCTCCCCTTTCCTCCCCCCCTCCGCTCCCCTTTCCCCCCCCCTCCGCTCCCCTTTCCTCCCCCCCTCCGCTCCCCTTTCCTCCCCCCCTCCGCTCCCCTTTCCTCCCCCCCTCCGCTCCCCTTTCCTTCCCCCCTCCGCTCCCCTTTCCTCCCCCCCTCCGCTCCCCTTTCCAGCACTCACTATCCACGCGCCACCCGTACTGAACACCCACCCGACGCCTCACACCCGCTCGCACCCTAGCGGGACACAAGCCTCACATTTTTATATCACTTATGTCACCAAAATATACATTGTACTGTGGTGTGTTTACAATAAACCATTTTTAAACAACATCGGATTACATTTTCTTCCATCTTTCTTTTCAACATTATTATCCAACCTTTCCAACAAATACTCAACCTATTGTTCCACAATTTATAAATAATACTACCTATTACGCATTTACATCCCGGGCAACGCCGGGTCTCTCAGCTAGTACGCTATATTCCTTACCTCACCAGTGGGATTTTATTCACATATGTATATAGTAGTTCACATGTTGTTTTAAATTTTGAATATATGTTAATAAAATGTTATTGTTTTATTTTATTGGAGTTTCTCTGAGAGCCACTGGTAGCTCTTATGAACACCCAGTATTGAGACATTTATTCTGGGTCAATTATGTCGACTATTGGATACTTTTACAACTGTGTGAGTGCAAATAGGGAACTCTTTTTGTGACCCCCTGTGGGGATCCACATTGTATTTCGTCAGGCCAGCTTCCCTGATCCTATCTAGGACCACCGCTACATGCACCAAGTGAGTGTCCCAGTCATCACTAAACACAGCTATGTTATCAAGATAAGCCCTAGCGTAGCCCTGTATCCCTTCCAGCAACTGGTTGACCAGGCGCTGGAACGTGGCTTGCGCGTTCTTCATCCCGAATGGTATGACAAAAAAATTCGTACAAGCCACTCGGGTGATGAAAGCCGATTTTTCCTGTGCCTCCTGGGTAAATGGGATCTGCCAGTAACCTCTGGACAGATCCATGGTGGTCAGATACCTGGCCCCGGCAAGCTCGTGTAAGAGCTCATTGTAAGGAATCGGGGGCCACTCCCCTGCGACGTGACCCCTCCTTACCCACTACCAGTACTGAAGCTGCTGCTGTCTCTGCCCATCAACGCTACCCCTGCCGGCGCGCGGCACTTCCTGCTACTCACGCCGCGGCCGCCATCTTGAATTCTCGCGCCGGCGTTATAGAGCGCGCATCTATCCCTGGCACTTGTAACACACGCGCCATGTCCGCCCCCCCATTCAGCCCGGGAGTTCTTGGCACACCTCCTGCACTCTCAGCTGAGCCCTGTTACTCCCAGCCTCTCAGGCGCTGCTCCTCGTCACGCCCCCGTCCGGATTGGTGGATACCGCTTTAAATACCCTGCTATGTCACTTCCTCCTTGCTCTGCATAGCTCCTTGCTTCCTGTGTATCTGTCACGCCTGTATGCCCGCAGACCAAGCTAGACCCCAGTACTGAGGTGGGAACGGTATAATACCACACACCCACAGCAGTGGGAGCAAGCCCGGAGTGTGGCATAGCGTTGCTGTTCCTTTTGGAAGAGTTGTTAGTGTATACTTGCAACGCTTGGGGAGTGTCCGTGAGAATAGTCGTGTCCATTTGCCAATGTTCAGGGATCCAGAGGGTAGAGTCGTCAGAGGGCAAGCCAGGTCCTAGGAAGCCAGAGGTCAGCGGAGTCGTATGTGTAGCAGGGTTCAAAGGGATACCAGAGAGCAGAGTAGTCCAGGGAGAGCAGGGGTCAAAGCCAGGAAAATCCAAAGTATCACAGGAGCAGGAAATCACAGGAGCACAGAGGGAGCACAGCATAGGTCAGGTACACACAGGGAAACAGGAACTATGCAGAGCGAAGAAGAGGTGGACAGACAGGGATTATAAAGGAAGGTGCACCAATGACAGAGAGGGGAGGAGTAGAGAGAGAAGTGGGTCTATTTTGATCTGGTTTAAAACTGATTGGCCGGCAAAGCCGGCCAATTCAGTTGAACAGCAATTCTACTTGTTGAACAAAGAAAAAACAGTCAAACAAATATTCAAAAGAAGACCAACAAGTGCACTTTTGAAGTGCACTTAAAGCAGAAGGGTTAACTCTAAAGAACCCTTGATGGGGGATACCGAGCAGAGCACCCCGCCTAATGCCCACTGGGAGGCAAATTCTGAAACCGAACCAGTAGACTCTGCGTACGAGTACTCTGCCCGAATACGGGAGTGCACCAGCGCCCGGAACATGACCACGATGTTTGTTGGGACCCCCCCCTCCAAACCTGGTTTTACAAATGGCTACCTTAGCCAATGCCAGGAGCAGGTTGACCAGGAGATCCCTAGGCTTATCGTTCCGGGACACTGGGCACCCAAAAATAAAAAGATGAGGGGAGAAGTGTAGCCAGAACTGCAGGAGAAGGCTCCTCAAGAAGGAAAAGGGGCTGCAGTCTGGCGCAACTCGAATAAATGTGATATACGGACTCCCGCTCGCCACAAAAGGGACAGGCGGCGGGGGAGTCCGTGAAATGTGCCAAATACTCTCCTGTGCTCAGTGCACCGTAGAGGACCCTCCAACTCAAATCCTCTCTCGCCCTCGTTCGCAGGAAATACCCGCCTCCAGATAGTATCTGGGCGGATGACAAGGGCGAGGTAGTGCACTATATGGAGCACTAGAGAATACAGGACTTTCCTCGGCATGCCGCGGAAACATGCTGGGGACATATCCCCCAACCTACTGAGGTTTGGGGAGAGAAGAGCCCGAGGGGTTTGCCGTGGCTTTGGTTCCACGCAAAGATCCGGAGAGCTGAAGTTGATAGGTAGACAAGGCTCTCCGGTCTGCAATACCCCCTCAATGAAGGTGCGTGAGTCGGGGTGGATGGCATCTTTAATCTCCCGGATCAAACGATGAGGGACGCGGGCAGTACGCAGACCCATACGGGGCGCGAGCACCTCTGCCCTAACCCAGTCTCGCCGCCCAAAGTCCAGGAGATCCCCGACTCTGGTCACCTGCGCCAGGATTAGCCGGCGGCAAATAGAGGGTGAATCCAACATCCGAGCCCCCACTGCCGGATTATACAGCAGGGGCTCGGCGAGGAAATCAACCCCCACCGCCTGTTCCTTCCTGGTCGCGGAGACCAGTTTCCAGGCCTTAAGTAAGTCCCGGTAGTATGCCGGCAGCACCGAGAGGTCTCTACCTAAACCCTCGGGCCTGATGATAAACAGTTGCTGGTCATACCTCATATTGCGCAGCTGGCGAAAGAAACTGGTCGACAGCTGGCACCACTGCGGAGACGGATCAGCGAATAGGAATCTCTGCAGATATTGGAGGCGGAAAGTGTGTAACTGGGAGCGGACACACACCACTCCCTGTCCACCTGCCTCCAAAGGGAGACATGCAACTCCCGCAGAGACCCAATGCTTCCCCATCCAGAGGAAATCCATCAACCTCCTCTGGATCTTGTTGATAAATTCGGGGGTTGGACCCATGGCTATCAGCCGGTGCCATAACTGACTGGCCACCAGCTGATTAATCACCAGGGTTCTTCCCCTAAGGGAAAGCATTTGCGACAGATACACCCATGACCCCAGATGAGCAATGACCCGTTCTTCAAGATCACTGAAGTTTTCTGGGGCCGGGTCCTCCGCAGCAGACAGGTAGACTCCCAGATACTTGAGAGTATCGCTCTCCCACGAGATATTACGAAACGCGGGGGGCAAAGAGTCCACCTGTAAGGGACCCACCAAAATGCCGGAGCACTTGGACCAGTTGATCCGAGCAGAAGAGGCCGCGGTGTAGACCTCTTTGGCACGCTTGTGCCCGCTCTAGATCATCTAGGTCCTGGGCCACGAGGAGCACGTCTTCGGCATAAGCCGACAGGACTACCCGCATGTCGGGCTCCCGCAGCACCAGCCCGGTGAGCCTCCTCCTCAGTAGGCAGAGGAAGGGCTCAATGGCCAGCGCGTACAGTTGCCCAGACAGGGGGCACCCTTGACGTACTCCCCGACCAAACACAAAAGGTGCCGTCAGGGACCAGTTGATTTTCACCAGACACTCTGCAGAGGCGTACAGCATCTGGAGAAAGCCCACAAATTGTGGGCCGAAGCCAAACGCCTGCAGGGTCTGCATAAGGTAACGGTGATCCACTCTGTCAAACGCCTTCTCTTGATCTAGGGACAGGAAGGCGAGTGATAGACCAGTCCTCTGCGTAGTGCATCAGGTCCCGGACCAAAAAAATGTTGTCATGAATACTTCGGCCCGGGACAGTATAGGATTGGTCGGGGTGAATTACCTCTGCCAGCACGGACTTGAGCCTCAGCGAAAGCGCTTTGGCTATGATCTTATAGTCCGTGCTGAGCAGTGAGACCGGTCGCCAGTTAGAGATCTGGCGGAGATCTCCCTTCTTCGGCAGCAGAGACAGTATTGCCCGCCGACACGAAAGGGGCATCTCACCGGTCTCCAGGGCTTCGGCTAGGACCTCGGTGAAATCAGGTCCCAGCATCTCCCAGAAAAAACGGAAGAACTCCACAGTCAGCACGTCTAGCCCCGGCGTTTTTCCGCGGGACATGAGATTGAGGGCTTCAGAGAGCTCGGCCAGAGTCAAAGGTAACTCAAGCCGCTCCCTTCCATCCTCACCGACCGTGAGAAGCCCCTCCCATAAGACCCTGCATTTATCTGCCTGGATGGACTCCGGAGAGAAAAGATTTACATAGAATCTCCGGGCTCTGTCCCGGATGCTCTCCGGGTCAGTCAGAGGGGTACCGTCCTCTGCCAACAAGCAGGTGATATGTCTACAGTTTCCCCTCTTTTTCTCCAGCGCGTAGAAGAGGCGCGACCCGCGATCCATCTCCCGAAGGAAGTGGATGCGGGATCGCACATACGCCCCCCGAGCTCTCCGATCCTCCAAGTCCCGGAGAGCGCACTTCCTCTCCACGTACATACTCTGCAGGTATTGGTCTCCTGCCACAGACAGCCGCTTCTCGAGATCGAGCACCTCCTCCCTGAGGGCCTCGATCTCAGCATCGCGCCGCCCGCTGGCACCTTTGGTGTACTCCTGACACACGAGGCGCAGATGAACCTTGCCCACATCCCACCACTGCTCTAACGTGGCAAAGTCTGACCTGCAACCTCTCCAGGCCATCCAAAAGTCTCGGACCGACGTCCAAACCCCTTGTCCTCCAACAACGTATTGTTGAAGTGCCAATATGCGGCCGAGGGTGCTGCAGGTAGCAGCGTCACCGTCACGGACGCACAATTGTGGTCCGAAAACGGCGCCAGCCTAATGGCACTGGACTGGGCTCTTGACAGGCTGTGGCTGGAAATATACAGTCTGTCGATCCGGGACCAGGACATCCGTTCACCCCTAAACACCCTAACATGGGTGAACTCAGTGGATGCCTCAGGATGTTGTTCTCGCCAGACGTCTACCAAGGAGTAGCGGGTGATGACCTCCCGCAAGGCCGACGCAGAACACGGGTGTGGCTCCGGACCATTCCGAGCCTCGAGGGTACAGTTAAAATCACCCCCGAGCACCACGTATTCGTCCGTGTCGACTGTCTCCAGGTATTCAGACATTCTGACGAAGAACTGCCTTCTCAGGGGTCCGGTGGCAGGAGCATACACGTTCAAGAAATGAAACGTGTAGTCCTCGTGCCGGACTCTGAGATGCAACAGGCGACCTGGAACAACAGCTTTGGCAAGCAGTAGCTCTGGTTGAAAGGACTCAGAGAACACGGTCACCACCCCACTAGATGACGAAGTGAGGTGGCTAAAGAAGACACTGCCTCGCCACTCCAAATGCGAAACGCGTTGCTCGAATTGGTGGCAGTTTTTGTCCTACGGAGGCTTCCGTAGCCAGTTCCTACAGCCGCAACCATAGCAGAGCAGAGAAGTGTCATCACTCTGCACCCCAGACGCGGGGCACAACTACCTGCTGTTGGGGCCCGTGACTGAGCTACGTGGGAAGGCCAGGAGTTTTATTGTATATGTGAGTTCTTTGTCTATTTGTATTAATGAATGCCATTTTTTAAAAAGAACCTTACTGAGATCGTGCATCACTTGTTCCCCCCCCCATTCACTGCGGGACCGGGGAGAGACACTCACTGACTCCAAGCAACTGGAGTGAGATTTCCTGTTGGAGTATTGCTGGAGAACCATCCCCTGCGTCCAGTCTAAAAGCTTGGACGGGTTGAGTAAACCACAAAGATACCAGAACCTCTACTATTATGTATTAGCAACTACCTATACCCCCATTGATTTTCCACATCTGAGTTTGGAGAGGTCAGGATGTATCCTGTAAAGATACCAATCTATTTGATTTTTGCTTACACAAGGCCGTGTAAGTATATTATAAGCTTGGCCCCCCAAACCACTACATCAGTACGCTATCAGCCTTATATCGTTTGCATCTGTATTGTATTTTGTCCTAATCCCATGCTCCCCCATTTTCCCGTTTCCATGTTCGTAAAAAGGAGAGTACCTGGAACCTGCGAAACCCGTCCTTACAGCCATTCACGTTAAGTGTACCGATGCTCAAAGCCATTGGTAATCAGGAGTTTTGCTTCCACAGGCGCTCACGGAGCTACACCCCGAGAAGCCTTTATGTGGTCTCGCATCAATTTATGAAATTTCAGGACACGAAAATGGATAGGCCCTGAGATTTTGGCCTTGTGGTTAGCCCTGATGTATACTAAGAGAGAGTGGAGAATGACCGAGGCATCCTTCCACCTTCCAAGGGACAACTGCACCTTCGTGGTTCCGTGTTTGCAGAGGGTATCCTCCAGGAAACCATCTAGCTCCTGGGCAGGGATAATGGGGGTCAAAGAGTCCACCGCCTCCGTGGTGCCAGAGGACTCCTCACTGAGCCCCAACTCCCCGAGCTCCTCTTGACTGAAAAACTGAGGATCCCCACCCTTCCCTGCGGGGGCCTTTCTCAGCCTTAAAGTGGGTCCCCTCCTCGGTGTTTCCACGAGGGGGTCCACTATATCCTCCACATCCAACCCCGGGGTGGGATGTTCAGGGGTAGCTGGTGGCAGTATGGCGGAGGTAGCGGTTTCCCTAGTGTCCTCGGGGGCCAACGAGGCACACAGTGCCCTCCTGGTCTGCTCTACCACCATGCGAACAAACGGGATGCCACGGGCGTTCGCATTAATCGCGGGAGGGCACTTTTCAGCAAGTACCTGATAGGGAGGGTCCAGCCAAGCAGTCGCCTCCAACAAAGTGCCCGACCAAAACTCCTCACCAGGAGAGCTCACATCTGGCATCTCCCAGATGAAAAATGAAGTGCTCGCTAAAACACCCTCACCCACACCCGCCTCCCCCGCTCCATCCTCCAAACCCCCAACCACGGGGGTCAGCCCTAGCCCATCCCCTTCTTCCGGTGACACAAACCGGGGCTCAGCCTCAGGCGTGCCACCCGAAGGCGGCACAGCCGGAGGGGGATCCTGGCCGACCTCCGAGTTCCCAAAGACAACTGCGTCCGGCGTGGCAGATTCACCGAAACACAAGTCCCCGGGGGATGTTCTCCAACTGGGAGGGGTGTTGGAAGGCTCCCCAACATCCATTTCTAGGAGCAAAACCTCATGTTGTTGAGCACTTTGATCTTCCACCCCAGGGACGCCGGGTTCCTCCTCCTGCATTCCCTCCAGATCTTCGAGGGGGGGGCTGCATATTTATGGGGTCTGGCTTACACTGGCTAATCCTAACCTGTGGGCCGGACAGGGCCATCCTGTGCGGAATTGATGTTGCATTCCGCTTCGGAGACTTCTGAGGGTGAACGTAATACGGTTCATCCTCCTCGCCCTCCTCAATCACCCTCTTGTTCTTAGTTTTTTCTTTCCTCTTCCTGGGGATTGATTCCTGAAAAAAGGGTACCGCTACCTCCTCAGCGGGAGCCTCCCACCGCTTCCCCGCACCCTGTACGATGCTTACATTGGGGGTAGGGTGCTCCTGGGGGGAGACAGCGACAACAGAGGGTGACTTCTTCAGGGTGACTCTTTTCTTCTCCCTCTTTTTCCTGGGGAGAAGTGCAGACGTTACCGCCCGAGATGGGGCAGCGACATCTCCTGCGGTCCCAAGGGGGACCTGGGCCCCTGAGGGCTCCGCCGCGGTGGGCGCAGCAGTACAGGGTGTCTCCTCCTGAGGGGGGGACAGTGACAACAGAGGGTGGCCGCTCCAGGGCAACCCCCTCCCTCCGCTCCCCGGGGAGAGGTGCAGATGTCACTGCTCGAGATGGGGCATCGACATCTCCTGCGGTCCCAGGGGGGACCTGGGCCCCCGAGGACCCCTCTGTGGTGGGCGCAGATGTCACTGTTCGAGATGGGACAGCGACATCTCCTGCGGTCCCAGAGGGGACCTGGGCCCTCGAGGGTTTTTCCTTCTCTCTCTGTTCTTTGGGGAGAGGTGCAGATGTCACTGCTCAAGATGGGACAGCGACATCTCTTGCGGTCCCTAGAGGGACCTGGGCCCTCGAGGGCCCCGCTGTGGTGGGCACAGCGGCACCGGGTGTCTTGGCAGAGGAAGGGGCGGGTGCAGGAGCTGAAGTGGGATTTCTATTCCCTTTGGGGCAACTCCTACGAGTGTGCCCCAGCTCCTTGCACAAATAACACCTAACCCCCTCCGTGCCATAGAACACAGTGTATTGAATGCCCTCGTAGGGCACCCTAAAGAACCCTCCACAGATTCTGTGCTCCCCGGCAGCAGCAGCTGTACCTGCCGCCTAAATCAGAGCTCATGCCTCAGCGCTCTATCCCTGCAGCCCAGCGGAATTTTTGTTATGGGAGATTTAATATCTCCCAGGGCTTGCAGGCGTGGGCGCATGAGACTGTCTGCAATGAAGGGGGGCACATTGGACAGAATGATTTTTGTGCCTAACCCCTCCATGGGCTCTATGGGGATGTAGGTCCCCCCTACACTGATGCCTTTCTGCACCAGGGTGTGGGTGGCAGCCAGCGTATGGAGGAAGAAAATGCCCCTCCCATACATCTTGCTGGCCGCCACCACAGCAGAGGGACCCACAACGTCTGCCACAGCCCTCATATAGATCTCCATGTTGAGGCCAGGTGACATTGGGCACCTCACCCCAAGCTTCCTGCTCAGACCGGGCGTGGCCCCAGCGTTGTTGTTGCTGGGGTCAACGCCTGCAGCTGCCACGTGCACCCATGTTGGAACTGGGACTGCAGGGTTTAAACTGACAACAGGAGCCGGGGGAGGTGTGGCCAGGGCACTGGATGTACCAGGCCTAGGGCTGTGGTTATTGATCCTAGGGGCCCCAGTTTTTGGGGTACGATGTCCAGGTGTGGCCCCCGTTGCTACACTAGTCCTATTCCCCCCAGGCATGATAAAATAAGCCTCTAAGTAAGGGGAGAAAATAGTGCTTAGGGAGAGAGATGCAGAGAGGAAACTGTCCCTTTAAGAACCAATTAACTATCTCTGCACAGGGAGGAGAAGAAAAACAGCTTTTTAAAAACCTGCTGTAATCTTCTCTTTCTCCCCTTATTATTAACTCTCTTACAAGAAACCACACCACAATATTGAAGGTCTTAAAGTAAGACACAGAGCTCCCAAAAAAGCAAATGACAAAAGGAAATCAGGCTTAAATTAAAGTGAAACTAGAAGAGAGGGTTTGAGACTGCAGTTTCCAGCCAGCCAAACTGCAGTTTATGCTGGGTTAAAACACTGCAGCCTCTGGGTGAAAACCAAAAACGGTTTTTAAACCTGAAATACACCCAAAAACCCTCCACAAAACTCACAGTATACTCACAGTATACTCCCCCACAGATCCACAGCAAAATATAACAAATAAAGAAAGAATAAAGCTGATTCCTTACCAAATGCCTGGGAGCTCTTCACACACGCTTCTGAGTGAGAAGCTAGAGATAGGTCAGGGAGAGAAGAGGAGGAGACAGAAGGGGCAGTCAGGGGAATGGCCTGAACAGCTTGGGAGGCGGAGACAGGGGGAACCTGATAAGAAGAGTCTGTGCGCACGCCCCCTGTAAGCTGGGGATGCGCGCACAGGTTGCAACACAGGCGCGGCCCGCACGGAGCAGGGGAAGACCGCAGGAGGGGGACGGAGCCAAGAGGAGGGGAACGCACGCGAGGCCTGTGCCCGCGCGATGGCCAGCAAAGGCAGAGAGCAGCATGCACGCGCGTCCCCAGTGGGCTGAGGGGGTGCACGCACCGGACACATCACCAGGCGCGCGGAACGCCGCGGGCAATACGCGAGGAGGAGGCAACGGGACGGATGGCACCACAGGGGAAGGTAAAGGAGCTACCGCGGGTGAGAGGGAGCGGGGAGGATTAAAGCAGGGGCTAAGGGAGCGCGTGAGTATGCGAGACCTGCGGGGAACGCACTGCGGCAAGGGGAGAGAGGTAGAAGATGAAGGAGAGGAGTGGGAAGGAGTAGAAAGGGTAACAGGAGATGGGAGAGAGGGACAGGGAGAGGAAGGAATCTCCTGAGTCGTTACAGTATCCCCCCCATGAGGATCAATCTCCGAGTGATCCAACCACGGCTTAAGGGGGAATTTCTGGTGAAACTGGGAAAGCAACCTTGGGGCATGGACGTGATGTGCCGGTATCCAGGAACATTCCTCAGGGCCGTAGCCCTTCCAGTGTACTAAGAACTGAAGTCCTTTTTTGGAGACACGAGAGTCGATGAGAGAGTATTTCGTACTCCTGTTGACCCAGGGTGGACACTGGAGTAGGTCTCCGAGAGGGATCCGGGAAATGAGGGCTGGACACAAATGCCTTAATGAGGGAAACGTGAAAAACTGATGGAATTTTCATTGAGGGGGGAAGCTCGAGGCGATAGGCTACAGGATTAACCTTCTCTAGGATTTTGAATGGTCCCAAGAATCTAGGAGACAGTTTGGGTGAAGGAGCTTTGAGCCTAATATTTTTGGACGACAGCCAGACCAGATCACCAGGTTTGAACGAAGGACCTTTTTGGCAGTGACGATCAGCCTTGGTCTTTTGCTTGGCCACCGCAGACCGTAAGGAATTGAGAATCTTTTTCCAGGATTCTTGCAAGTTGGTGATATGAGAGTCGGCTGCAGGAACTCCAGAAGGAGAAGGTGAGAGAGGGAGACTACTGGGGTGAAAGCCACAGTTGATAAAGAAGGGAGACACCTGAGTAGACTCGTTCTTTAAGGAATTAATGGCAAATTCGGCCCATGGTAGAAGATCCACCCAGTTATCTTGTGAGTCAGAAATGAAGCATCTCAGATACTGTTCGAGAGTTTGGTTCATCCTTTCAGTTTGCCCGTTGGTTTGTGGATGATATCCAGAGGAGAACAAGAGGGAGATACCCAATCTTTGAGAGAAAGCTCGCCAGAATTTTGAGATGAACTGTGACCCATGGTCTGAGACGATAGAAATGGGAACGCCATACAGCCTGAAGATCTCTTTGGAGAAGACATCCGCCAAGGTGGCCGAGTTGGGAAGACCCTTGAGGGGAATAAAGTGAGTCTGCTTTGAAAATCTATCAACCACGACCAAAATAGTGTTCATCCCTTTGGACACAGGCAGTTCAACGATAAAGTCCATCGAAATGTGTTTCCAGGGTTGTTCAGGAATGGGAAGGGGTAGCAGAAGTCCAGAAGGCTTATGATGGAGGGTTTTACTCTGGGCACATACCGGACAGGCGGAAGTAAAATTGAGAATATCTTGATTCATCTTAGGCCACCAAAAAGTCCGTTTAATGAGAACAGCTGTCCTCTTGAAGCCTGGATGACCAACTGCTCTAGAAGAATGACCCCAAAGTAAGACTTTATGGCGGAAACGTGGAGCCGCGTAGAGACGTCCTTCTGGTACCCTGAACCTGCTGGGAATATGTGCTTGTGCCTTGTGGATCTCGAGACTATGCACTTGGCCGGGAGAAAAGGTTCTGAGATTTCTTTAGCCTCGGTCTCAGAGGCAAACTGACGAGAAAGGGCGTCCGCTTTAACATTTTTGGTACCAGGAATGTAAGAGATGGTGTAGTTGAAGCGGGAAAAGAAGAGTGACCAGAGAGCCTGGCGGGAGCCCAAGCGACGAGCACCCTCAATATATAACAAATTTTTGTGGTCAGTGAGAATGGCGATTGGTTCCTTGGAACCCTCTAAAAGATGTCTCCATTCCTGGAGAGCCAACTTAATGGCCAACAGTTCACGATTACCGACATCATAATTCTTTTCTGCTGCTGAAAATTTCCGTGAAAAAAAACCACAAGGGTGAAGTTTCTCTTTTGGAGAAGTCCTCTGGGACAGAACTGCGCCAGCCCCTACGTCTGAAGCGTCAACCTCCAAAGTAAATGGGAGGGAGGTATCCGGATGACGAAGGATGGGGGCAGACACAAACGCCTTCTTGAGAGTCTCAAAGGCTGCGATGGCCTCTGGTGACCAGGATGAGACGTCGGCGCCCTTCTTGGTCAAGGCGGTGATGGGAAGGGCAATGGAAGAATTTTTTTTGATAAACTTCCTGTAATAATTGGCGAAGCCAAGAAAACGTTGCACAGCCTTGAGCGAATTAGGGAGTGGCCAATCGAGGACCGCCTTCAGCTTCTCTGGGTCCATGGAGAAACCTTGGCTGGAGATGATATAGCCTATGAAGGCCGTGGAAGTCTGGTGAAAGAAACACTTCTCCATCTTGGCATAAAGACGGTTAGAACGAAGCCTGGAGAGCACAAGTTTGGTATGTTGAATGTGTTCCTCCAGATTTTTAGAAAAAATAAGGATGTCGTCTAGATAGACAATGACAAAAGTTCCCAAAACGTCACGGAAGATGTCGTTCATAAATTCCTGAAACACGGCCGGGGCGTTACACAGCCCAAAGGGCATAACAAGGTATTCATAGTGTCCAGAATGTGTGTTAAATGCTGTTTTCCACTCGTCTCCCTCCCTTATGCGAATGAGATTATAGGCACCCCTTAAGTCAAGTTTTGAAAAAATAGAGGCCCCTTGGAGACGATCGAATAGTTCAGAAATGAGCGGAAGCGGATACCTGTTTTTCACCGTGATCTTATTGAGTCCGCGGAAGTCTATGCAAGACCTTAGAGATCCATCCTTCTTCTTCACAAAAAAAAAAAACCAGCACCGGCAGGAGAGGTGGAGTTGCGAATGAAACCTTTTTCCAGGTTTTCTTGAATATAAGTAGTCATGGCCTCGGTCTCCGGGATGGAGAGTGGGTAAGACTTAGACTTCGGCAGAACAGTCCCAGGAATGAGGTCGACCGGGCAATCGTACGGGCGATGAGGAGGGAGGACCTCTGCTTGTACTTTGTTGAACACGTCCAGGTACTCATGGTACACGGCAGGCAGGGACGAACGATCGGCAGGTACCAGACCAATCAATGCGCGGATTGTGGAGTTGAAGCCAAGGCAATCCTAATATAATTTGTACGGAAGGAGACTGGAAAATGTCAAAGACAATTACCTCCTTGTGACCATCAGCCACGGTCAAGGTAAGAGGAATAGACTCCCAGATGATGAAAGCCGGCTGGAGTGGTCGTCCGTCGATGGCCTCAAGGCCAACTGGGCTCTTCCTTCTGACCATGGGGATTTGATTCTCCACTGCAAACTGCTGGTCCAGGAAATTACCGCCCGATCCGGAATCTATGAACGCTTCGACCTTTACGACAAGGTTGGGACCCTCCAGTGTGGCTGGTAGCATCAGCTTCTTTGGGAGAGCTTTGGAAGGAGAGGGGTTAGGAGAGACAGTACCCAGTAGAAGCCCCTCTACCTTTACTGGGTGTGCCTGTTTCCCGGCTTCAAGGGACAATTCTGGAGACGATGTTCCGAGGAAGCACAGTAGAAACACAGCCTGTTCTGGCGCTGCCGCGCTCTCTCGGTTGCCTAGAGTTGCTGACTGCCGACCTGCATAGGTTCCGTGGCCTCCAGGGCCAGGAGAGGAGTAGCGACTGAGGGTGAAGAACGAGAACAGTGTCTCTCGCGTCGTCGCTCCTGCGTGCGCTGATCCATGCGTACGCTCAGGGTGATGAGTTCCTCTAGGGACGTAGGTCGGGCGTGAGTAGCCAGATCGTCTTTCAACGTATCTGAGAGTCCGTGCAAGTACGCGGCTGCGAGCGCCTTATCATTCCATTGGACTTCGGCGGCCGGCGTACGGAACACGATGGCGTATTTGGCAGCTGAATTTCGACCCTGGGAAACATGGAAGAGGGAGAAGGCAGTTGTCTCGTGTCGTGCAGGAGTATCAAACACAAGCTGAAATTCATGTCTGAATAAGGTAAAGTCTTGCGTTATTTCGCTTCCACGCTCCCATAGGGGAGAGACCCAGGCAAGGGCGTCTCCGGTGAGTAGGGCGTAAATATAAGCAATCTTAGCACGGCCAGTAGGAAACAGAGAGGGAGACATCTCAAACTGCACCTCACATTGGTGAGTTGAGGGGGTTCCCATCATAGCGGTTCGGAGAGGGAATCCATGGGCCAGGGCTGACGTAGGTATTGGCCATTGTTGGCGCAGAAGCCGTGGAACCCTCCTGACGGGTGAAGGTGGCTAATTGCTGGGAAACCGTGGACAGCTGATCGCTAACAAAGCGTAAGGCCTCTATGGTAATACTTGTACCCATCTCAGGGGGGTCTGCGTTTGTTAGGCTCTGCATAATGTCATGCCTGTATGCCCGCAGACCAAGCTAGACCCCAGTACTGAGGTGGGAACGGTATGATACCACACACCCACAGCAGTAGGAGCAAGCCCGGAGTGTGGCATAGCATTGCTGGGCCTGTTGAGAGAGTTGTTAGTGTATACTTGCAACGCTTGGGGAGTGTCCATGAGAATAGTCGTGTCCGTTTGCCAATGTTCAGGGATCCAGAGGGTAGAGTCGTCAGAGGGCAAGCCAGGTCCTAGGAAGCCAGAGGTCAGCGGAGTCGTATGCATAGCAGGGTTCAAAGGGATACCAGAGAGCAGCGTAGTCCAGGGAGAGCAAGGGTCAAAGCCAGGGAAAGCCAAAGTAACACAGGAGCAGGTATTCACAGGAGCACAGAGGGAGCACAGCATAGGACAGGCACACACAGGGAAACAGGAACTATGCAGAGCGAAGAAGAGGTGGACAGATAGGGATTATAAAGGAAGGTGCACCAATGACAGAGAGGGGAGAAGTGGGAGAAGCTGGAGATAGGTCAGGGAGAGAAGAGGAGGAGACAGAAGGGGCAGTCAGGGGAATGGCTTGAACAGCTTGGGAGGCGGAGACAGGGGGAACAAAAAAACAAACAAAGCGCACAACACTCATCGTGAAAAATGTAATAAACTATGTTTATATATAAGGTGTTTCAAGGTTATGCGTATATCAAGGTAGATTAATCAAGCATAGAGCCACAGAGTGGCAGTTACCAGCGTCTGCAACCAGGAACCACCAGAGCTTCACTCTCCCTTCCACCTACAGGTAGGTGAAATGCCAGATAATTGATGACTCTGCCACAGTCTCAATGTCCTGTAAATAGCGTCAATGCGCTTAGTGGATCCTGGGGAGTGGTTGTCCTTTGCTCGCAAGTAGTACACAGGTTCCTCTGCAGACCTCACTGTGTTTCCCGATCAGTCAGGCAGCGTGACGGCGTGGTCCCGCGGGCCCTTCTGTGACGTCAGAGCGCCCACTCTGCTTTGAGTAACAGCGTCTGCCAGTAATGATTCAGACCTCACTTGGCAACCAGAGGCAGGCAACAGCGCGACACATGCGCAGAAGAGGAAATCAACACGGTGTTCAGCAAACCGTTTGACAACAATAAAATACACCTTGGAACATGAATAATAAAAATATATAGGTTGAATGGTATCTCTCCTACGCGGCGTTTTGTAGCTCAACAGGCCACTTCTTCAGGGAATAAAACACATGATATCTGTATCAGAGTTGATACCATTCAAAACCATATGATTGGTTAACAATTTAGTAGTATCAACGAATCACTATGCACCATGCTAATGCAGTACAGCTGCAAAATCAGAGCTGCCTAAAAAAAAAAAAAAAACATTTTATTTTTAATACTTAAAAAGCTGCATAAAACACAATACTAAAATTAACCATAAAAATAACAAATGGCAAAGATTTATATCTGAAAGAAAGAAACAAGAATTAGTTCCGAAGCAGACAAATTATTTAAATGACAGAATCAATACAGGGACCATATATCCACATCCTCATTTAACCCTTTAGGGGTGTGGGATTCTAATTTGTAAATCCAGAATGTTTCTTGGATAGAGAGATTCTTAATTCTATCACCACCTCTCCTCCCTAAGGGGACAGTGTGTATACCCTTAAATCTAAGGGAAGATGGGTCTTTTTTATGGTGTACAGAGAAATGCCGAGACAAACTGTGCTTATCATAACCATTTTTAATATTCCTAATGTGTTCCTGGATGCGCACTTTCAAACACCTTTTAGTGCGACCAACATATTGGATATTGCAGGAACATTCAATCAAGTAAACCACATGGGTGGTATTGCAGTTTATAAATTCTTCAATTTTAAACTCCTCATGATTAACTAATGATTTAAAAGTTTTCCTCTCTTTATGTAGATAGTGGCAAACAGAGCACTTACCACATGCATAATTACCTACAGATTTATTTAGCCATAACTTATCACTATTATGGATTGGTGGAAAAATATCCCTAGGAGCCAAGGTATTTTAAAAATTCTTAGCTCTCCTGTAGATGAATTTTGGTGCTGGTGGGATGTGGCCCCCTAGAAACACATCCCTATTTAATATTGCCCAATGTTTTTTAAAAATTTCCTCAATTTTAACACTCACAGAATTAAAGGTAGTCACAAATGGAATATCAAGAGACCCAGTTACAACAGGTGATTCCTTCCTCTTTGGTAATATCATGTGGTCTCTATCCATTCCCCTCACTATATCCAGGTCTTTCAACAGGTCTTTTTCCAAATAACCCCTTTCTAGAAATGTATGCAAAAGTATGTTAGCCTGTTCCTCAAAATCAACGGTGGAACTGCAATTTCGCTTGATTCGAACAAATTGGCCCCTAGGGATATTGGAAATCCATGATTTTTTATGATTACTGGAGGCCATAAGTAGGTTATTACTGTCCACTTCTTTGAAGAATACCTTTGTGGTTACTTCCCCAGTACTCGTGGCAGTTAAATTGAGATCAAGGAAATTGATAGATCGCTCGTTGGAAATGTGGCTGAAGATCATGTTCATATCATTATCATTAAGATAATCTATCAAATGTAACAATTCTTGATCATTACCATCCCACACACACAGGATGTCGTCGATAAAGCGTTTCCATATCACAACATTCCTACTGTAGCGGTTGTTGGTCATAATCCTCTTCCTCTCCCAGTCTCCCATATACAGGTTCGCGAAACTGGGGGCAAATCTAGTCCCCATTGTAGTTCCGCAAACCTGCAAGAAAAACTGGGACAGAAAGAGAAAATAATTATGTTTTAATATGAATTCAATTGCTTTTAGTATGAATTCCACATTCAGGGGGTGCAGTAAACTGTCTTCCTCCAGGACCAACCTTATCGCCGACAAACCCTTGTCATGTGGGATGTGGGTATATAACGCCTGGACGTCACAAGTCAACCACTTATATGACTTCTTCCATTCGAAGCCAGAAAAAATCTGAAGCACCGACGAAGTATCTTTCAAATAAGCAGGCATTTTAACTACATAGCTTTGTAAAAAGAAATCAACATACTGTGAGAGGTTGGATGTGAGTGACTGGATGCCTGAGATGATAGGGCGACCAGGGGGGTTAACTAAAGATTTATGAATCTTGGGCAAATGATAAAAAATAGGTACTCGGGGACATTCTGAATATAAAATATCAAACTCTAATTTAGAAAGTACCAATTCATCCATAGCTACTGTAAGAAGCTGTTTTAATAAAGCTGTATACTCTACAGTTGGATCTTTAGCAATTTTAATATAAAAAGCTTGATCTCCAAGGAGGCGGTTGGCCTCAGCCTCATATACCTTACGGTCCAGGAGGACCACACCGCCCCCCTTATCAGCTTGCCTGATGATTAAATTAGAATTATCTTTTAAACATCTTAAGGCTATATTTTCATTAAAACTAATATTATGTTTAATACTCTTAGCTTTAAAAGTTTTAGTTAATTCGAGGAACTCACTGTTAACCATATTGAAGAATGTTTCCACGTGGTGGCCCTTGGATTGGGCAGGGTAAAATTTTGACCTTGGTTTAAAAGGTGTATGTTTACACACAAGGTCATCTCCCTCATTCTCCAATATGGTCAAAGTTTGTACTTCAGGTATTTTGATTGGGTTCTCTTGATCAGTTTTGATAAAGTGTCTCTTATGCGTAACATTTCTCGTAAACTTATGCAAGTATTTATACAGTTGAAACCCATCTGGTCCGTTAGATTTAGAGAAGGTAAGACCTCTACTAAGTACCATTTTCTGATCCTCTGTCAGTATAGTGGTTGAAAGGTTAAAAATACCACGCATTATTGGGACTCTTTTCTGTAGTGATCTTTTTTCTTGCACTCTGGTTCCTCCTCTTGTCCCTCTCCTGACAACACTCTTTTTTTCTTTTGTTTTTCTGGAGATGGGGCTGGGTTTTTTGATTTGGATGTTTTCTCTATAGGGGAGAGGAATCTTTTCCTCAAACTCACTAAAAAATGAAGCCCTTGGGGGGATGCCTGGATGTGCTTGAGCGCTGCGATGCGGTCTCCAGGAGGAGCTCTTTTCTCTCGCTTTGGGCGTCTGCGATGGCGGTTCGCACGCGACTGTCACGTGTCAAGTCAATATTGTGCTGTAAGTCCCTTGTGACATGGACCTAATGACAGTGACATGTTTAATGGGTTAAAAATTACTATTTGATGCCTTTAACAATGAGAGCAGTGTAAGTATTTCTTGCCCTTCCGACAGCGAGGGGTTAACGGGCGTTTCAGAAGATACAGAATCAGACTGGAATTTGCGTCCCCACTTTCTATTTAATGGAAAAATATTAATATGATTTGAATACCTTTTAATCCTAAATCTCAAATGTGTGTTCCAGGCAATTAACACGCGATTCCAGCTATAACGACCCAATTAGAAATGTCTTTCCGTTTTTTATGCGCAGTGGATATTAACCTCGCGACGTGCTTCTATAATTCTACACATTAATGCGGCAAATCCAGAGTTTTCTAAAAAATAGAATAATGTGTTTTCTTTTACTTTAGAAAGGTTCCTCTGTCCACATCCCTGCACCCCCTCCCCCCCCTCCTCTGCAAATCCATGCTGCGCGGGGATAGAACAAGATGGCAGACTGAACCAGGTGAAGCCTCTATTCCAGTCTCATGATGTCACTGCCCTCACTTGAGAGAGGGAAAAACCAATAAACAGAGAGGACACGCAGAGGATTCTGGGAGAGGCCACAGGGTCTGCCTGACACAGCGCAATGTTTAATAGGTTTGTTTGTCAGTCTCTCGTATGACTCCAGTGACCTGACGCTGATGTGTGAACTCTCCCTGATTTTCAGCACCTCTCGCGGTTCAGGCGTCAGTCTCTCGGCAGCGTCTCATTACTAAAAAAAACAGCACATCGGCATCAAAATATGTCCCAGAATCCCCCAACCTCCCGGACGTTGAGGCTTTTATAGGATGATATTTCCGCTGGCGACATCCAGTGCGCACGGTTAGGGCAAAAAAAACGGAGAAAATAGACGTTTTGGAATAAAAAATTGTGAGTGACCCCTTGAGTGCCGGAGGGGACCACCGGCAAAAGCGCAGTTACGCGACCGCTCTTGCGTACTAAGCGGAAAAGCAAGCTTTCCCTGGGCATGACGCAGCCAATAAGTCATGGCACCCCAAAGGGTTAACAGTGGGGGTGAAGTAAAAACCCCTCCCATAAAACACGCAGAAGCAGCGAACATGTAGCGGAGATTAAAGGCATCCTTATCAGATGTAATATTTCCATCGAATCTTTGTCACGCTGGAAATGCCAACGCGCCGTATGGGAAATGCTAACGGCGCGCCTGATGCACGCAAGGTTTTCTGGACGTCAGCTGTGGTTTTTTTTCTTCTTTTTTAGACTTTGCTGGGTCGGATCTTCAGAGGCCCGGCGTATCTTTCACATCTCGCCGCGTTCACACGAGAGACGTTGTCATGGAACAGGTATACCCCTGTCTACATTTCTGTTTCACCCCCCCTTTTCCTCGCAGCCCTGCTTGTCAGCTTATTAGTGCCAGCTGTATGTGTTTGGTTCTGCACACAAAACACAGTGCCATTTCCCCTCTCCCAGCAGCTTGCTTTGTTAAAGATGCAACATTATTGATACATGTTGTAGCTTGTCCAGACACTCCTGTGAGTTGCCATGGCAGCCCCAGCCTTTCTCTCAAATGGGCTAGTCTGCCTTCTCCCCCTCTGCTCTGCCCACAGATGGTCTGTCCCCAGACTATCTTACCACCCAGCATTCATTGCCATTTCCTTTCCACCATTTTCACTGGATTCGTGAGTACCTCACTGTAACCCCTGTAATGGTGCTGCAGGATTATCTTTTCACCTCCCTTTACTACTGAGCACACACAGAGATTTAGACCTACACCTCTACACAAGAAACTGTATTTACCTGCTTTCACCAAAATAAAGTAAGAAAAGAAACAGACCTTGTCGTGCTTGGAAAAGAGGGCGAGTTGACACTATCTAAGCTAAGTCATCACCACGTGACCCTCTGGCTTCCAGAATAGTGAAAAGATATCGTGTGCCTTACAGACACTTACAGGAGCTGCTACTCCAGACTCCATTATATACAGAGCGGCCTCTACAGCAGTACAAGCAAGCAGCTTACACAGATAATACAGAGCAACCTCTACACCAGGGGGGCGCAAACTTTTTTCCCTGCGCCCCCCTGCCGGCGGTCCCCTCTCTTCCGCGCCCCCCCTAATCACCAATTACCCGCCCTACGGCGTCATGACGTCACGTTGCCATAGCAACGTGACGTCACATGACCTCGCGGCGTCATTTTGACGCCGCGTTGCCATGGCGACGCAAGAAGGAAGCCGCCGGAGTCACGGGTAAGTATGGTTTACAGAGGCCCTGCAGCTCCCCCGGCACTTAATTTAAGTGCCTTCGGGAAGCGCGCGGGGCCTCTGTAAACCCCGCGCCCCCCCACCGGCAGTCTCGCGCCCCCCCTGGGGGTCGCGCCCCACAGTTTGCGCACCGCTGCTCTACACCACACAAAGGAAGCACCAAGTAGCTCAAACTGCAAGCAGCCTGCAGCCTTAACAGACAAGAAGCAGCAGCCTACACTGCACAGCAGCCTTGCAACATACAGTGCTTCTTACACAAAACTTAGCTGCCTTTTTCTCTGTCTGAGTTCATCCTCTGCACAGCCCTATAGTGAGGAGCCACCTTCCCATCTACCCCTGCGCACGTTCCCACGGCCAGCGCCATCAAGGGCCATGCCGCCGGACACCCGCCAGGATACGGGTCAGAGCCAACGGACACCTGTGAGTACAGCTACCCCTACGCTGCACGCTGCAGGACACCGCTCGGCATCATCTGAGACAGACGCCCATCGCTGACAAGGTAAAAGACCGCACGCCACACGCACTGGCAAAAGGCCTACACACACCTACAGCATGGCAGAACTCAGAGCCTCACCAGACATCACGCAAGAAAGCGATCACTCAGACACAGAGACCGCTGCGCAAGTGCAACAGGCGCGGGCAGGCGCAAGGCCCAAACGGACAGTCACACTGACACAAAAGGCCCGCGAAAAATATGAGACTGACATTGAAGCGCACCGCGCTAAATTAGAGTTGGCCTGGGAAACAGCCGCACTTGGGGTACGCAATGTCGCCGGCGCTGGCAATTATGTGCAACAGCTCGAGCAGGGGATAACTCAATTGAAGGTAGACCGCTCCGGCTACCAAGCGCTGTCACAGGCATATTTCACCTATCAAACAAAACTAACACGGAAGATAGCATACGAGAGCGCGACCTACAAAAGGCGATCGACCTAGAACGCGATGGCATCGTGCAGGCCGCCATCATCGACGCCCAAAGCGAGAAAAAAGGGCTCCTCCTGGAGACCGCATCACAGCGCTCCAGCGCATCCAGACACTCATCAAGGTCAGCAAGGTCAGCACAATCTAACGCGTCCAGCGCTAGCGCAAGCGCTACCAAGGCGCGAGCCACCGCAGAGGCCGCACGTGCCAGGGCCGAATATAGTCGCAAAGAGGGAGCCATAAGAGCAGGAAGAGCGCTCATAGAAGAGGAGGAACAGACAGCCGCCGCTAACGCCACTGCTGCCGCTAACGCCGCCGCTAAAGCCGCCGCTAATGCTGCCGCTAACGCCGCCGCTAACGCCACCGCTACTGCTGCAGCCACTGCGCGTAGGAAAGCCAAATTTGATGCAGAACTAGAGGCACTTAATCAAGAGAAGGAAGCCGCCGCCGCCATAGCCCAAGCCGAAGTCCTAGAAGCAGCTGCGAGACAGGACGGCGGGGAGCTACCGTACAGACGGATAGCCTCAGAGGATCCAGCCCGACACACTGAAGACTACATAAGGAGCCTCTTCAGCGTAAACACCAGCGCACCATCTCAACACGGAGGGAGTGACACCACAGACACCGAAGACTCGCTAGGACCACGAGGAGAAGACGCTGCTCCGTCAATGACACATGCTGCCTGGGATAGCCACAGCCGCAACAGTGATCCACACGCCAGAGCGCACACGGATGCACTACAACAGGCTCGCAATCCAGGTACACCCACGTGGGAGAAAACAGCCCCTCACACTGGCCAGCAGCCATCACCCGTTCACGCCAAGGAAGAGGCGACCGCACAGACCGTCCCAGCAACTACCTCAGAACGGGACAAACACGCCGATGCCTCAGGTCTGACAGACATAGCCAAGTACATGATCTGGCGCGACCTGGTACAAGTAGGGCTCATCTGCTTCGACGACCGCCCTGAGAACTACCGGACGTGGAAGTTCACGTTCAAAGACGCAATCGACAGCTTGGACTTCTCAGCCAGGGAAGAGCTCAACCTGTTAGTCAAGTTCCTGGGGAACGATTCCAGAGAGTACGCAAAAAGACTGCGGGCAGCGAACGCGCATCAACCCCAAGTAGGTCTGGATCTAGTGTGGGAAAGGCTGGAAGAATCCTACGGCAGCCCCGAAGCAGTCGAGGATTCGCTCTTCAAAAGAGTCGAAAGCTTCCCCAAGATCACAACTAAAGACTACTCGAAGTTACGAGATCTTGGAGACCTGCTGCAAGAACTGGAGTTCGCAAGGAAAGACCATTCCTTAATAGGTCTCAACGTCCTAGACTCAGCTCGTGGAGTGAGACCCATCCTGGAGAAGCTACCCTTCAACCTCCAAGAAAAATGGATCTCACAAGGCTCCAAATACAAAAGGGAGAAGCAAGTCGTCTACCCCCCATTCTCAGTTTTCTTGAGCTTCATTCGCGAAGCAGCAAGGACGAGGAACGACCCCAGCATCTTCTTAGGTGCGCAAACCACATACAGTGCAAGCAGCCTGAGGAACGAGAGACCAGCGACGAGATATGGTAACCCCCAAACACCCATCTCGAACCGCAGGACGGACGTGCCTCCCACGACCCAAACTACTCCCAATCAGTCGGTCGCCGGAGACAAGGGACCAAGGGACCCAAACAGGGAATGTCCCATACACAAGAAGCCATACCCACTCAACAAGTGCTTTGGGTTCAGGATGAAGTCCCTAGAGGAACGCAAGAGGTTACTTGGAGAATTCGGGGTTTGCTTCAAGTGCTGCGGTTCCACGACTCACCTAGCCAGGGACTGTAAGGAAGAGATCAAATGCACAGTGTGCGAAAGTGACAAGCACGTGACAGCGTTACACCCAGAGGCGATGACACTCCACCAACTCAAGAACCCATCCTCCGTAGCGGAGCATGGCGGGGAGGAAGAAGAAGGAGAGTCAACATCCGTCACATCTCAACGCACTGAGGTTTACGGAAAAGAAGGTGACAAAATATCCTGCTCCAAAATATACCTTGTCGCAGTGCACCCCCAGGGACAACCTGAGAAGGCTATTCGGATGTACGCAATCCTCGACGACCAGAGCAACCGATCACTGGTCAGGTCAGAGTTCTTCGACATGTTTAACATACAAGACGGTGCTTCTCCTTACACTCTCAGGACGTGCGCAGGGCGAATGGAGACCACAGGGAAAAGAGTGAATGGCTACACCATATGCTCAATAGACGGCAAAAGTGAACATGCCCCTTCCCACACTCATCGAGTGCAACCACATGGCCACAAACAGGGATGAGATACCCACACCAGACGTGGCACTCCATTACCCCCACCTCAAAGGAATAGCCAACCACATCCGGCCGGTGGAACAAGGCGCCAAGATCCTGCTGCTGCTCGGTAGGGACATCATGAGGGTACATAAAGTCCGTAAACAGCATAACGGACCCCACAACGCGCCATACGCCCAAAGACTTGACCTAGGATGGGTGATAGTGGGCAACGCGTGAACCAACAAAGAGCACGGGCAAGACTACGTTGATGCCCGCAGAACGGTGGTGACAGAATGTGGACACACATCTCTCTCTGAACCATGTCTTGGCCATCTCCAAGTGACCGAAGGGCCAAGTGAAGAGAAAAGACAAGATCATACCCCTGAGACCAACAAAGACATCCTCACGTCGATGGGATGCGACAATGGCTTAGGATGCTCAGCAGTCCAGACAGCTAAGGATGAGGAGTCGATTCCACCGAAGGAAGAAAGTAACCTCCCAAAGGTGACCGACAAAGGGATCGTTCAAAAGGCAATGAACGATCAACCAGTCCTCTCGCGAGCAATGGCACAACTAAGATATACAGTTGTTCCTCTCCACAGAGCATCAAGCGACAAAGCAACCAACTGCCACGGCTGGCATAGCCGCAAAAGATTGCGCCCCACAGGTGAAGCCACAGTGTCAAAAGGAATGTCCTTTCATACATCTAAAAAGAGACAGCCACAGAGACATTTCATAAAGGGTTTTACTAGGGCAAAAGAGACTGTTCTTCGTTACGTCCAGGGAGACAATAACCTCCCGATGGCAGTCAACAAAGAAACACAAAAGCGTTTCACCAAACTACGCGGAGATGTTCTCGTGCAAGAGAAATGCACCGATGAACAACGGGGCACAGGGCTCCAGACAGCAAGGAACGATGACAAGCAAACATCATCAAGGGAAGACAGAGGATTCCCGAAGTTAACAGTCAAGGAGCTCTCTAAAGACGGACTAAGCAGTTGGGTGATTCCGCTACCAGTCCGTTCACCAAAAAGACGCCTCCTGAACAATAGAGAACCTGTCATCCCTAGGCTCACTTCGCTCCGCCGCAACCCACAAAGGGAGCCGGAGATCAAAAGCAACTTTGTGGCCTTCATCCAAAAGATATTCCTTACCGGCCACGCAAAGCCAGCACTTCTAATGAAGAAAGGCGAAGAATGTCGGTACCTCCAATCACCTGGGGCTTACCACCCTCAGGAACCCGATCAAATCCGGGTAGTGTTCAACCCTAGCGCTCAGCTCCAGGGAGTCTCCCTGAACGACGCCCTCCTCACTAGACCAGACTTGACGATCAGTCTTCCAGGGACATTAGTTTGCTTCCGCAAGGAACCAAACGCCATCTCCTTCTGCCGAACGCCAGGTGATAGAGCGACAAGCTACCACGACTGGCGCACTTACAAGGGGATGTGCTCTGTGGATAAAACTGCAGAGACAAAAGGACTGGTTTCTCACAAGGCTAAAAGGAAACAGTGCCAGAGACTCTTACAAAAGACATTGTGTTGCATCAAGCTAACCAAGAGCTGTGCAGCCACCCGGCTTCCCTTACTGGAAGGTTGGCCAAAGAACTTTTACGCCAGTGGTACCGGCCGGTATCACCTTGCCTTGGGAATATGGACCTTTGCATTGTTATATTATGTTTGCATTGCACATATGTTCCACATAGCCTGTTATATAGTGGTATCTACAGACGGAGTGTCATGGAATAGGTATACCCCTGTCTACATTTCTGTTTCACCCCCCCCCCCTTTTGCTCACAGCCCTGCTTGTCAGCTTATTAGTGCCAGCTGTATGTGTTTGGTTCTGCACACAAAACACAGTGCCATTTCCCCTCTCCCAGCAGCTTGCTGTGTTAAAGATGCAACATTATTGCTACATGTTGTAGCTTGTCCAGACACTCCTGTAAGTTGCCATGGCAGCCCCAGCCTCTCTCTCAAATGGGCTAGTCTGCTTTCTCCCCCTCTGCTCTGCCCACAGATGGTCTGTCCCAAGACTATCTTACCACCCAGCATTCATTGCCATTTCCTTTCCACCATTTTCCCTGGATTCGTGAGTACCTCACTGTAACCCCTGTAATGGTGCTGCAGGATTATCTTTTCACCTCCCTTTACTACTGAGCACACACAGAGATTTAGACCTACACCTCTACACAAGAAACTGTATTTACCTGCTTTCACCAAAATAAAGTAAGAAAAGAAACAGACCTTGTCGTGCTTGGAAAAGAGGGTGAGTTAACACTATCTGAGCTAAGTCATCACCACGTGACCCTCTGGCTTCCAGAATAGACGTGCGAGCGACAGGAAGACTCCAGGGACCCTCGGACACGGCCGGCCGGGTGTCTGCTTGTAATGCTCAGTATTGTAGCGGGAAGGAATTTGGGCAGATAAGAAACCCTGGAGATGACACTTTTTGCATTTGTGACATTCTTCTCTAAATGTACATCTCCACAAAAATGACCTTGAGAGTGAATTTCATTTGATGTCTTTTAAAGCAGATTTAATTAACCTACCCTAATTTGTCCCCTTAGATCAGGGGTAGCCAACTCCCGTCCCCAAGGGCCACCAACAGGGATATCCTGAAACCCTGACCTGTTGGTGGCCCTTGAGGACTGGAGTTGGCCGTCACTGCCTTTAGATGTTGGGATTTTGTTTGCATTTTGCTTTCAGTAGGCCAAAAGCCTGCAGTAGTGTCCACACGCTGCTACATCATATGGATGACTATGCAGAAGGCATGGCCACTTCCTTGTATGTCGTGTGACCCGTGATATTACTATAGAGAGTATTGAAGGTGTATATAGCTCCACCCTATGTTCTAGAAGCAGGTTCTTCAGAGTTCTGAGTGGGGTCTTCACTGTGAGTCATTGTAACAGGGGACTTATCCCTGTTCAGTAATGTGCCTTTAATCTAGCAGTGTGGTGGTTAACTTCTGGTAGTTAATTACTAAACACCACCTGCCTGATTGAGATGGCTTACAAAAGCCTGTCTGTTCAAACAGGAAGTGAGAACTCTTTAGCTGACACCTGAGCTGAACTTGGAGACACACTTGTTTTGAGCTCCGCCAAAGTTAGCAGAGCTGCTTTCAAGACACAAGGCCCAAATAAGACTTCTAAACCTGGATGCTGATTTTCTGTGCACGCTCAGTGCGGTTCCAGGAGAGCAGAGCAGCTTACTCTACAGCTGATAAACAGATAAGACTTACATTATAAGCTGTCTCTTAATAATGAATCTGCTTATTTTCATGCTATGTTTGGGGCTGGGGAGAAATGCTTGACTAGGGAGATGTGAATTGGTTGCATAGTGTTTTCACTAGAATTACTCCCAAGTGAATGGAAGCTTTGTTCCCCCCCTGTGTTTGGATAATTTTCCTGATGAAAAGGAACAGGCACAATAAAGCCTATTATAATTTCACGTTATAAAGCCTCCTAATTGCGTACCTCTGTGAACGTCCGTCCACAGTCATGTAAATAGGTTTGGGTGTATAGCTAAGAGTATTAAGTTGTGTCTTGTCACCATTTGTAGTTTTCAGTTAGGAACGTGCCCATTAAGTAAGCGCCAGTAGTAAGGGTCAGAGATGCTTCTCACTCTTGAAAAGTAGGAGCATGCTCTTGATAAGGAGTTCTCGGCATAGTAACTCCGGAGAATGTTTGGACCGGCCTGACTGGAAAGTTCCTAGTGCAATCCTGATCAAATAGATATGGAAGAAGTATTAAGTATGTAACCCTGTGTAGTTTGGGGTTATAGTTCTTTCTCCTCCTGTGCAATAATCCCTGGTAAGGGCAGGTTTGTCAGGAGTAATCATGAGGTTTTCCCCCCACACACGTGTTGTGCAGTAATTCAGTGAAGATAGTGTCATCGGGCTCTGTGTCCAATTATAGTGACACTGGGGTGGTGCCTATTGGAGCTATTTATTGCACAGCACTTCCTGAATTTAGCAGTGCCTCATCACCTATGAGTGAGGCTAGTCTGTCTCCGCAAACTGCCAGGGCTCTGGCAGGTTTTGTAGCCCTCACTCGGGAGTGGTGTGGGAGAAGACCCCTCAGTTCCTTACAGTACCCCCCTTTGAGGAGCGGCCTCTGGACGACTCCAATATGGCTTAAGAGGTTACTTTGCGTGAAACCACTTAATGAGGTTGGAAGCATGTATTTGGTGATGAGGTAGCCAAGATCTTTCTTCTGAACCAAATCCCTTCTAATGTACCAAATACTGTACCACTCCTCTTGAAATTCTTGAATCAATAATAGATTGTACCTCGTATTCTTCTTGTCCTTGTACAATAACAGGAGCAGGAGTATTAGAGGTATCTGAGGAAAGTGAACTTTGGAACACAGGTTTCAACAGAGAGATACAGTATGGAAGACGGATGGTATCCTCATAGAAGAGGGAAGTTGAAGGCGGCATGCAACCAGATTAATCTTCTCCAGGACGGTGTATGGACCCAAAAACCTTGGGGCCAATTTGAGAGTAGGTGTCTTGAGCCTGATGTTCATCGAGGAAAGCCACACCCTGTTCCCTGGTTTGAACTCCGGTACCTTGCGCCGATGACGATCCACCTGAGATTTTTGCCTGCAAGTGGCCTCTCCAAGAGTCTTTTGTATTCTCCTCCAAGATTCTTGTAGAGAATTGATTCTGTTGTCGGTCGCTGCGACCCCTGAAGAAGAGGAAGAGATGAGAAGGCGTGCTGGATGGAATCCGTAATTAACAAAAATGGAGATTCCCGAGTAGACTCATTCCTAAGGGAGTTGTGGGCGAGGGAGAGAGATAGAGAAGGAGGGATAGGGAGAGAAGAGAGAGACGGGAGGGATAGAGAGAGACGAGAGAGACGGGAGGGATAGAGAGAGACGAGAGAGAAGGGAGGGATAGAGAGAAGAGAAGGGAGGGATAGAGAGAGAAGGGAGGGATAGAGAGAGAAGGGAGGAGGAAGAGAGAGAGAAGGGAGGAGGGAGAGAAGGCGAGAGAGAGAAGGGAGAGGGAGGGAGAGGAGGCGAGAGAGAGAGAGAGAGAGAAGAGGCGAGAGGGAGAGAGAGAAGTAGAGGGAGAAGGGGAGAGAGAGAGAGAGAAGGGGGAGGGAGAGAGAGAGAGAAGGGAGAGAGAGAGAGAAGGGAGAGAGAGAGAGAGAAGGGAGAGAGAGAGAGAGAAAGGGAGGGGGAGAGAGAGAAATCGAGAGAGAGAAGGCGAGAGAGAGAAGGCGAGAGGAAGAGAAGGCGAGAGAGAGAGAGAAGGCGAGAGAGAGAGAGAGAAGGCGCGCGAGAGAGAGAGAGAGGCGAGAGAGAGAAGGCGAGAGAGAGAGAGAAGGGAGAGAGAGGGAGAGAGGAGACAAGGGGGGAGAGAGAGAAGGGGAGAGAGAGAGAAGGGAGAGAGAGAGAGGTCGAGAGAGAGAGAGAAGGCGAGAGAGAGAGAAGGCGAGAGAGAGAGAAGGCGAGAGGGAGGCGGAGAGAGAAGGCGAGAGGGAGGGCGAGAGAGAGAGAAGGGAGAGATAAGGGAGAGAAGAGAGAGAGAGAGGGGAGGGAGAGAGAGAACGGAGGGAGGGAGAGAGAAGGGAGGGAAAGAGAGAGGAGAGAGAGAGAGAAGGGAAGGAGAGAGAGAGAGGGGAGGAGAGAGAGAGAAGGAGAGAGAGAGAGAAGAGAGAGAGAAGGGAGGGGAGAGATAGAAGGGAGGGGAGAGAGAGAGAGAAGGCGAGAGAGAGAAGGCGGAGAGAGAGAGAGAGAGGGAGAGAGAGAGAGGGGGATAGAGAAAGAGAGAGGGGGGAGAGAAAGTGCGCAAAGCGAGGGAGATGACGTCTTTTCAAGTAGAATATCTGACTGTTCTGAGAGAAGGGAGAGAGAGAGAGAGAGAGAGAGAGAGAGAGAGAAGGGGAGAGAGAGAAGGGAGAGAGAAAGAGAGAGAAGGGGAGAGAGAGAAGGGGAGAGAGAGAGAGAGAAGGGGAGAGAAGGGAGGGAGAGAGAAGGGAGGGAAAGAGAAGGGAGGGAAAGAGAGAGAGAGAGAAGGCGAGAGAACGCGAGAGAGAGAGAGAGAGAGAGAGAGAGAGAGAGAGAGAGAAGCGAGAGAGAGAGAATGCGAAAGAGAGAGAGAAGGCGAGAGAGAGAGAAGGCGAGAGAGAGAAGGCGAGAGAGAGAGAGAGAGAGAGAGAGAAGGGAGGGAGAGAGAGAGAAGGGAGGGAGAGAGAAAGAGAAGGGAGGTTGAGAGAAAAGGAGGGAGAGAGAAGGAGGGAGAGAGAGAAGGGAGAGAGAAAGTGAGAGGGAGAGAGGGGAGAGAGAAAGTGCGCAAAGCGAGCGGGATGACGTCTTTCAAGTAGAATATCTGTGTGTCCCGAGAGAAGGGGAGAGAGAGAGAGAGAGAAGGGGAGAGAGAGAAGGGAGAGAGAGAGAGAGAGAAGGGGAGAGAAAGAGAGAGAGAAGGGAGGGAGAGAGAAGGGAGGGAGAGAGAAGGGAGGGAGAGAGAAGGGAGGGAGAGAGAAGGGAGGGAGAGAGAAGGGAGGGGGAGAGAGAAAGAAGGCGAGAGAGAGAAGGCGAGAGAGAGAGAGAGAAGGCGAGAGAGAGAGAGAGAGAGAGAGAAGGCGAGAGAGAGAGAGAGAAGGCGAGAGAGAGAGAGAGAGAGAGAGAGAAGGGATGGAGAGAGAGAGAAGGGAGGGAGAGAGAGAAAGAGAAGGGAGGGAGAGAGAGAAGAGAGGGAGGGAGGGAGAGAGAAGGGAGGGAGAGAGAAGGCGAGAGAGAGAAGGCGAAAGAGAGAGGGCGAAAGGGAGGGCGAGAGAGAAGGCGAGAGGGAGGGCGAGAGAGAGAGAAGGGGAGAGATAAGGGGAGAGAGAGAGAGAGAGAAGAGAGAGAGGGGAGGGAGAGAGAGAAGGGAGGGAGGGAGAGAGAAGGGAGGGAAAGAGAGAGGAGGGAGGGAGAGAGTGAGAGAGAGAGAAGGGAGGGAGAGAGAGGGGAGGAGAGAGAGAGAGAAGGAGAGAGAGAGAGAAGAGAGAGAGAGAGAGAGAGAGGTGGAGAGAGAGAGAAGGCGATAGAGGGAGAGAGAAGGGAGAGAGAAGGGAGAGAGAGTGAGAGAGAGAGGGGGGGATAGAGAAAGAGAGAGGGGGGAGAGAAAGTGCGCAAAGTGAGGGAGATGACGTCTTTTCAAGTAGAATATCTGACTGTTCTGAGAGAAGGGAGAGAGAGAAGGGGAGAGAGAGAGAAGGGGAGAGAGAGAGAGAGAGAGAGAGAGAGAAGGGGAGAGAAAGAGAGAGAGAGAAGGGAGGGAGAGAGAAGGGAGGGAAAGAGAGAGAGAGAAGGCGAGAGAAGGCGAGAGAGAGAGAGAGAAGGTGAGAGAGAGAGAGAAGGGAGGGAGAGAGAGAAGGGAGGGAGAGAGAAAGAGAAGGGAGGTTGAGAGAGAAAAGGGAGGGAGAGAGAAGGGAGGGAGAGAGAGTGAGAGGGAGAGAGAAAGAGAGAGGGGAGAGAGAAAGTGCGCAAAGCGAGGGAGATTACGTCTTTTCAAGTAGAATATCTGACTGTTCGAGAGAAGGGAGAGAGAGAGAGAGAGAGAGAGAGAGAGAGAGAGAGAAGGGATGGAGAGAGAGAGGAGGGAGAGAGAGAAAGAGAAGGGAGGGAGAGAGAGAGAAGGGAGGGAGAGAGAGAGAAGGGAGGGAGGAGAGAGAGAGAAGGGAGGGAAAGAGAGAAGGGAGGGAGAGAGAGAGAAGGGAGGGAGGGAGAGAGAAGGGAGGGAGGAGGGAGGAGAGAGAGAAGGGAGGGAGAGAGGAGGGAGGAGAGAGAGAGAGAAGGGAGGGGGAGAGAGAGAGAGAGAGAGAGAGAGAGAGAGGGGAGGGAGAGAGAGAGAGAAGGGAGGGAGAGAGAAGGCGAGAGAGAGAGGGGAGAGAGAGAAGGGAAGAGAGGAGAGGAGATGAGAGAGAAGGGGGGGAGAGAGAGAGAAGGCGAGAGAGAGAAGGGAGAGAGAGAAGGGGAGAGAGAGAGAGAGAGAGGAAGGGGGAGGGAGAGAAGGAGAGAGAGAGAAGGGAGGGGAGAGAGAGAGAATGGAGGGGGAGAGAGAGAGAAGTCGAGAGAGAAAAGTCGAGAGAGAGAAGGCGAGAGAGAGAGAGGCGAGAGAGAGAAGGCGAGAGAGAGAAGGCGAGAGAGAGAGAGAAGGCGGAGAGAGAAGGGAGAGAGAGAGAGAGAGATGGAGAGAGAGATGGGAGAGAGAGAGAAGGGGAGAGAGAGAGAAGGGGAGAGAAAGAGAGAGAAGGGGAGAGAGAAGAGAGGCGAGAGAGAGAGAGAGAAGGCGAGAGAGAGAGAAGAGAGAGAGGGAGGGAGGGAGAGAAGGGAGGGAGAGAGAGGAGGGAGGAGGGAGAGAGAGGAGGGAGGGAGAGAGGAGGGAGGGAGAGAGGAGGGAGGGAGAGAGAGGAGGGAGAGAGGAGAGAGAGAAGGGAGCGAAGAGAGAGAGAGAGAGAGAGAAGGGAGGGGAGGAGAGAGAGAGAAGGCGAGATAGAGGAGGCGAGAGAGAGAGAGAGAAGGCGAGAGGGAGAGAGAGAGAGAGAGAGAGGGGGGTGAGAGAGAGAGAGAGAAGGCGAGAGAGAGAGAGAGAAGGGAGAGAGAGAAGGGGAGAGAGAGAAGGGAGGAGAGAGAGAAGGGGAGAGGGAGAAGGGAGAGGGAGAAGGGGGAGAGGGAGAAGGGAGGGAGAGAGAGAGAGTGAAGGGAGAGAGAGTGAAGGGAGAGAGAGAGAGAATGAAGGGGAGAGAGAGAGAGAAGGTGAGGAGAGAAGGCGAGAGAGAGAAGGCGAGAGAGAGAAGGCGAGAGAGAGAGAGAAGGCAAGAGAGAGAAGGGGAGAGAGAGAAGGGGAGAGAGAGAAGGGGAGAGGGAGAAGGGGAGAGGGAGAGAGAGAGAGAAGGGAGGGAGAGAGAGTGAAGGGAGAGAGAGAGAGTGAAGGGGGAGAGAGAGAGAGAAGAGAGGGGGGAGAGAGAGAAGAGAGGGGAGGAGAGAGAGAAGGCGAGAGAGAGAAGGCGAGAGAGAGAGGCGAGAGAGAGAGAAGGCGAGAGAGAGAGAGAGAGAGAGTCACGATCAAAAGTATGTACTCCGAAAACAAATGCTGCGTGAAAGTAAATAACAAAAGGACAGACTTCTTCCATCAAGGCCGTGGAGTTAGACAGGGCTGCAGCCTGAGTCCACACTTTTTAACATCTACATCAATGAGCTCACAGCAGCCCTAGAATCCTCCTCAGCACCTGGGCTCATCTTGGCTGGAACTGAAATTAGTCTCTACTATACGCAGACGACCTGCTCCTGCTGTCTCCAACAGAACAAGGCCTCCAACAGAAACTGGCAATACTAGAAAAATTCAGCCAGACCTGGGCACTCTCTGTGAACCTAGAAAAAACCAGAATAATGGCATTCCAAAAAAAATCAAAAAACATCCAACCATATCTCAATTCACACTGGACGACAATGCACTGGAACAGACAACGAGCTACACATACTTGGTCTGACAATCAGCTCATCGGGGAAATTCAACCTGGACATAAATACACTGAAGGAGAAGGCCCGCAGAGCATTTTATGCAATAAGGAACAGATGTACCACCTCAAACCACCAATAAGAATCTGGAGAAAATATTCAACAACATCATCACACCCATCCTTCAGTACGGCAGCGAGGTGTGGGGCCCTGTAACATACCCAGACTCCACAAAATGGATACCAGCCCAACAGAAATACTGCATCTGGAATTCTGCAAACACCTTCTCCAAGTACACAGGAGTACATCAAACAATGCATGCCGGGCTGAGCTGGGCCGCTTTCCTCTACTGCTCACGGTACAGAAGAGAGCACTGACATTCTGGGCTCACCTAAACACCAGCCATCCACAGTCTTACTGCTACAGAGCAATGCAAAGTCAGGACCTCCTCACTAAACCCTTTGCCATCAAACAACTTGTCCTCTCACTCCAAGGACAAAACCCCACACAGATTAACACCTGCCGAAAAAAGAAATCAACTCAATCGCCAACGAAATGAAGAAGCAGTATGTGACAAGATGGGAAAATGATATCCAACGCTCAAGAAGCTGGAGACCTACCACAGCCTACAGAGAGAATACACTCTGGCAACCTACCTACTGAAGGTAAAAGACCCAAAACAGAGACAGACCCTGAGCCAGTACAGAATAAGTGCCCACAGCCTAGAAATAGAAACAGGCAGGCACAGACAGAACTGGAAGCCCCGGAGATGAGACTGTGCCAAAGATGTGAGCTAGGTGAGGTAGAAGATGAAACTCACTTCCTGTTGCGTTGCACACAACACTCTGAAGTGAGGAGTGCCCACCTAGAGAAACTCACTGCTGTTATCCAGAACTTTAATAATACAGAAGAGAACCAAAAAATAGCGATCCTCCTGGGAGAAGATGAAACCACAGCAGAACTAGCTGCA
>NC_134500.1:34028000-34065500 GCF_040206685.1 Ascaphus truei
ACAGGTATAGAGGGATGTGTTAGTGAGCGCTGTGTGACATGTATAGAGGGATGTGTTAGTGAGCGCTGTGTGACAGGTATAGAGGGATGTGTTAGTGAGCGCTGTGTGACGGGTATAGAGGGATGTGTTAGTGAGCGCTGTGTGACAGGTATAGAGGGATGTGTTAGTGAGCGCTGTGTGACATGTATAGAGGGATGTGTTAGTGAGCGCTGTGTGACAGGTATAGAGGGATGTGTTAGTGAGCGCTGTGTGAGACGGGTATAGAGGGATGTGTTAGTGAGCGCTGTGTGACGGGTATAGAGGGATGTGTTAGTGAGCGCTGTGTGAGACGGGTATAGAGGGATGTGTTAGTGAGCGCTGTGTGACAGGTATAGAGGGATGTGTTAGCGAGCGCTGTGTGACAGGTATAGAGGGATGTGTTAGTGAGCGCTGTGTGACAGGTATAGAGGGATGTGTTAGTGAGCGCTGTGTGACAGGTATAGAGGGATGTGTTAGTGAGCGCTGTGTGACAGGTATAGAGGGATGTGTTAGTGAGCGCTGTGTGACAGGTATAGAGGGATGTGTTAGTGAGCGCTGTGTGAGACGGGTATAGAGGGATGTGTTAGTGAGCGCTGTGTGACAGGTATAGAGGGATGTGTTAGTGAGCGCTGTGTGACAGGTATAGAGGGATGTGTTAGTGAGCGCTGTGTGACACGGGTATAGAGGGATGTGTTAGTGAGCGCTGTGTGACACGGGTATAGAGGGATGTGTTAGTGAGCGCTGTGTGACACGGGTATAGAGGGATGTGTTAGTGAGCGCTGTGTGACACGGGTATAGAGGGATGTGTTAGTGAGCGCTGTGTGACAGGTATAGAGGGATGTGTTAGTGAGCGCTGTGTGACAGGTATAGAGGGATGTGTTAGTGAGCGCTGTGTGACAGGTATAGAGGGATGTGTTAGTGAGCGCTGTGTGACAGGTATAGAGGGATGTGTTAGTGAGCGCTGTGTGACAGGTATAGAGGGATGTGTTAGTGAGCGCTGTGTGAGACGGGTATAGAGGGATGTGTTAGTGAGCGCTGTGTGACAGGTATAGAGGGATGTGTTAGTGAGCGCTGTGTGACAGGTATAGAGGGATGTGTTAGTGAGCGCTGTGTGACACGGGTATAGAGGGATGTGTTAGTGAGCGCTGTGTGACAGGTATAGAGGGATGTGTTAGTGAGCGCTGTGTGACAGGTATAGAGGGATGTGTTAGTGAGCGCTGTGTGACACGGGTATAGAGGGATGTGTTAGTGAGCGCTGTGTGACGGGTATAGAGGGATGTGTTAGTGAGCGCTGTGTGACAGGTATAGAGGGATGTGTTAGTGAGCGCTGTGTGACACTGGTATAGAGGGATGTGTTAGCGAGCGCTGTGTGACAGGTATAGAGGGATGTGTTAGTGAGCGCTGTGTGACGGGTATAGAGGGATGTGTTAGTGAGCGCTGTGTGACAGGTATAGAGGGATGTGTTAGTGAGCGCTGTGTGACAGGTATAGAGGGATGTGTTAGTGAGCGCTGTGTGACAGGTATAGAGGGATGTGTTAGTGAGCGCTGTGTGACAGGTATAGAGGGATGTGTTAGTGAGCGCTGTGTGACAGGTATAGAGGGATGTGTTAGTGAGCGCTGTGTGACAGGTATAGAGGGATGTGTTAGTGAGCGCTGTGTGACAGGTATAGAGGGATGTGTTAGTGAGCGCTGTGTGACTGGTATAGAGGGATGTGTTAGTGAGCGCTGTGTGAGACGGGTATAGAGGGATGTGTTAGTGAGCGCTGTGTGAGACGGGTATAGAGGGATGTGTTAGTGAGCGCTGTGTGACAGGTATAGAGGGATGTGTTAGTGAGCGCTGTGTGACAGGTATAGAGGGATGTGTTAGTGAGCGCTGTGTGACAGGTATAGAGGGATGTGTTAGTGAGCGCTGTGTGACACAGGTATAGAGGGATGTGTTAGTGAGCGCTGTGTGACACGGGTATAGAGGGATGTGTTAGCGAGCGCTGTGTGACAGGTATAGAGGGATGTGTTAGTGAGCGCTGTGTGACAGGTATAGAGGGATGTGTTAGTGAGCGCTGTGTGACAGGTATAGAGGGATGTGTTAGCGAGCGCTGTGTGACACGGGTATAGAGGGATGTGTTAGTGAGCGCTGTGTGACAGGTATAGAGGGATGTGTTAGTGAGCGCTGTGTGACAGGTATAGAGGGATGTGTTAGCGAGCGCTGTGTGACAGGTATAGAGGGATGTGTTAGTGAGCGCTGTGTGACAGGTATAGAGGGATGTGTTAGTGAGCGCTGTGTGACGGGTATAGAGGGATGTGTTAGTGAGTGCTGTGTGACAGGTATAGAGGGATGTGTTAGTGAGCGCTGTGTGACAGGTATAGAGGGATGTGTTAGTGAGCGCTGTGTGACAGGTATAGAGGGATGTGTTAGTGAGCGCTGTGTGACAGGTATAGAGGGATGTGTTAGTGAGCGCTGTGTGACACGGGTATAGAGGGATGTGTTAGTGAGCGCTGTGTGAGACGGGTATAGAGGGATGTGTTAGTGAGCGCTGTGTGACAGGTATAGAGGGATGTGTTAGTGAGCGCTGTGTGACAGGTATAGAGGGATGTGTTAGTGAGCGCTGTGTGACAGGTATAGAGGGATGTGTTAGTGAGCGCTGTGTGACAGGTATAGAGGGATGTGTCTAGTGAGCGCTGTGTGACACGGGTATAGAGGGATGTGTTAGTGAGCGCTGTGTGACAGGTATAGAGGGATGTGTTAGCGAGCGCTGTGTGACAGGTATAGAGGGATGTGTTAGTGAGCGCTGTGTGAGACGGGTATAGAGGGATGTGTTAGTGAGCGCTGTGTGAGACGGGTATAGAGGGATGTGTTAGTGAGCGCTGTGTGACGGGTATAGAGGGATGTGTTAGTGAGCGCTGTGTGACGGGTATAGAGGGATGTGTTAGTGAGCGCTGTGTGACACGGGTATAGAGGGATGTGTTAGTGAGCGCTGTGTGACAGGTATAGAGGGATGTGTTAGTGAGCGCTGTGTGACAGGTATAGTGGGATGTGTTAGTGAGCGCTGTGTGACAGGTATAGAGGGATGTGTTAGTGAGCGCTGTGTGACAGGTATAGAGGGATGTGTTAGTGAGCGCTGTGTGAGACGGGTATAGAGGGATGTGTTAGTGAGCGCTGTGTGAGACGGGTATAGAGGGATGTGTTAGTGAGCGCTGTGTGACAGGTATAGAGGGATGTGTTAGCGAGCGCTGTGTGACAGGTATAGAGGGATGTGTTAGTGAGCGCTGTGTGACAGGTATAGAGGGATGTGTTAGTGAGCGCTGTGTGAGACGGGTATAGAGGGATGTGTTAGTGAGCGCTGTGTGAGACGGGTATAGAGGGATGTGTTAGTGAGCGCTGTGTGACAGGTATAGAGGGATGTGTTAGTGAGCGCTGTGTGACAGGTATAGAGGGATGTGTTAGTGAGCGCTGTGTGACGGGTATAGAGGGATGTGTTAGTGAGCGCTGTGTGACAGGTATAGAGGGATGTGTTAGTGAGCGCTGTGTGACAGGTATAGAGGGATGTGTTAGTGAGCGCTGTGTGACGGGTATAGAGGGATGTGTTAGTGAGCGCTGTGTGACAGGTATAGAGGGATGTGTTAGTGAGCGCTGTGTGACAGGTATAGAGGGATGTGTTAGTGAGCGCTGTGTGACAGGTATAGAGGGATGTGTTAGTGAGCGCTGTGTGACAGGTATAGAGGGATGTGTTAGTGAGCGCTGTGTGACAGGTATAGAGGGATGTGTTAGTGAGCGCTGTGTGACAGGTATAGAGGGATGTGTTAGTGAGCGCTGTGTGACACGGGTATAGAGGGATGTGTTAGTGAGCGCTGTGTGACGGGTATAGAGGGATGTGTTAGTGAGCGCTGTGTGACAGGTATAGAGGGATGTGTTAGTGAGCGCTGTGTGACAGGTATAGAGGGATGTGTTAGTGAGCGCTGTGTGACAGGTATAGAGGGATGTGTTAGTGAGCGCTGTGTGACGGTATAGAGGGATGTGTTAGTGAGCGCTGTGTGACAGGTATAGAGGGATGGGTTAGTGAGCGCTGTGTGACGGGTATAGAGGGATGTGTTAGTGAGCGCTGTGTGACAGGTATAGAGGGATGTGTTAGTGAGCGCTGTGTGACAGGTATAGAGGGATGTGTTAGTGAGCGCTGTGTGACAGGTATAGAGGGATGTGTTAGTGAGCGCTGTGTGACAGGTATAGAGGGATGTGTTAGTGAGCGCTGTGTGACAGGTATAGAGGGATGTGTTAGTGAGCGCTGTGTGACGGGTATAGAGGGATGTGTTAGTGAGCGCTGTGTGACAGGTATAGAGGGATGTGTTAGTGAGCGCTGTGTGACACGGGTATAGAGGGATGTGTTAGTGAGCGCTGTGTGACGGGTATAGAGGGATGTGTTAGTGAGCGCTGTGTGACGGGTATAGAGGGATGTGTTAGCGAGCGCTGTGTGACAGGTATAGAGGGATGTGTTAGTGAGCGCTGTGTGACAGGTATAGAGGGATGTGTTAGTGAGCGCTGTGTGACGGGTATAGAGGGATGTGTTAGTGAGCGCTGTGTGACAGGTATAGAGGGATGTGTTAGTGAGCGCTGTGAGACGGGTATAGAGGGATGTGTTAGTGAGCGCTGTGTGACGGGTATAGAGGGATGTGTTAGTGAGCGCTGTGTGACTGGTATAGAGGGATGTGTTAGTGAGCGCTGTGTGACAGGTATAGAGGGATGTGTTAGTGAGCGCTGTGTGACAGGTATAGAGGGATGTGTTAGTGAGCGCTGTGTGACAGGTATAGAGGGATGTGTTAGTGAGCGCTGTGTGACACGGGTATAGAGGGATGTGTTAGTGAGCGCTGTGTGACAGGTATAGAGGGATGTGTTAGTGAGCGCTGTGTGACAGGAATAGAGGGATGTGTTAGTGAGCGCTGTGTGACACGGGTATAGAGGGATGTGTTAGTGAGCGCTGTGTGACACAGGTATAGAGGGATGTGTTAGTGAGCGCTGTGTGACACGGGTATAGAGGGATGTGTTAGTGAGCGCTGTGTGACACGGGTATAGAGGGATGTGTTAGTGAGCGCTGTGTGACAGGTATAGAGGGATGTGTTAGTGAGCGCTGTGTGAGACGGGTATAGAGGGATGTGTTAGCGAGCGCTGTGTGACAGGTATAGAGGGATGTGTTAGTGAGCGCTGTGTGACAGGTATAGAGGGATGTGTTAGTGAGCGCTGTGTGACACGGGTATAGAGGGATGTGTTAGTGAGCGCTGTGTGACAGGTATAGAGGGATGTGTTAGTGAGCGCTGTGTGACACAGGTATAGAGGGATGTGTTAGAGAGCGCTGTGTGACAGGTATAGAGGGATGTGTTAGTGAGCGCTGTGTGACACGGGTATAGAGGGATGTGTTAGTGAGCGCTGTGTGACAGGTATAGAGGGATGTGTTAGTGAGCGCTGTGTGACGGGTATAGAGGGATGTGTTAGTGAGCGCTGTGTGACGGGTATAGAGGGATGTGTTAGCGAGCGCTGTGTGACAGGTATAGAGGGATGTGTTAGTGAGCGCTGTGTGACGGGTATAGAGGGATGTGTTAGTGAGCGCTGTGTGAGACAGGTATAGAGGGATGTGTTAGTGAGCGCTGTGTGAGACAGGTATAGAGGGATGTGTTAGTGAGCGCTGTGTGACAGGTATAGAGGGATGTGTTAGTGAGCGCTGTGTGACAGGTATAGAGGGATGTGTTAGTGAGCGCTGTGTGACACGGGTATAGAGGGATGTGTTAGTGAGCGCTGTGTGAGACAGGTATAGAGGGATGTGTTAGTGAGCGCTGTGTGACACAGGTATAGAGGGATGTGTTAGTGAGCGCTGTGTGACAGGTATAGAGGGATGTGTTAGTGAGCGCTGTGTGACAGGTATAGAGGGATGTGTTAGTGAGCGCTGTGTGACAGGTATAGAGGGATGTGTTAGCGAGCGCTGTGTGACAGGTATAGAGGGATGGGTTAGCGAGCGCTGTGTGACAGGTATAGAGGGATGTGTTAGTGAGCGCTGTGTGAGACAGGTATAGAGGGATGTGTTAGTGAGCGCTGTGTGACAGGTATAGAGGGATGTGTTAGCGAGCGCTGTGTGACACGGGTATAGAGGGATGTGTTAGTGAGCGCTGTGTGACAGGTATAGAGGGATGTGTTAGTGAGCGCTGTGTGACAGGTATAGAGGGATGTGTTAGTGAGCGCTGTGTGACACGGGTATAGAGGGATGTGTTAGCGAGCGCTGTGTGACAGGTATAGAGGGATGTGTTAGTGAGCGCTGTGTGACAGGTATAGAGGGATGTGTTAGTGAGCGCTGTGTGACAGGTATAGAGGGATGTGTTAGTGAGCGCTGTGTGACAGGTATAGAGGGATGTGTTAGTGAGCGCTGTGTGACACGGGTATAGAGGGATGTGTTAGTGAGCGCTGTGTGACAGGTATAGAGGGATGTGTTAGTGAGCGCTGTGTGACACGGATATGGAGGGATGTGTTAGCGAGCGCTGTGTGACGGTATAGAGGGATGTGTTAGCGAGCGCTGTGTGACAGGTATAGAGGGATGTGTTAGTGAGCGCTGTGTGACAGGTATAGAGGGATGTGTTAGTGAGCGCTGTGTGACAGGTATAGAGGGATGTGTTAGTGAGCGCTGTGTGACAGGTATAGAGGGATGGGTTAGCGAGCGCTGTGTGTGACAGGTATAGAGGGATGTGTTAGTGAGCGCTGTGTGACAGGTATAGAGGGATGTGTTAGTGAGCGCTGTGTGACAGGTATAGAGGGATGTGTTAGTGAGCGCTGTGTGACAGGTATAGAGGGATGTGTTAGTGAGCGCTGTGTGACAGGTATAGAGGGATGTGTTAGTGAGCGCTGTGTGACAGGTATAGAGGGATGTGTTAGTGAGCGCTGTGTGACATGGGTATAGAGGGATGTGTTAGTGAGCGCTGTGTGACACGGGTATAGAGGGATGTGTTAGCGAGCGCTGTGTGACACGGGTATAGAGGGATGTGTTAGTGAGCGCTGTGTGACACGGGTATAGAGGGATGGGTTAGTGAGCGCTGTGTGACACGGGTATAGAGGGATGTGTTAGCGAGCGCTGTGTGACGGGTATAGAGGGATGTGTTAGTGAGCGCTGTGTGACAGGTATAGAGGGATGTGTTAGTGAGCGCTGTGTGACGGGTATAGAGGGATGTGTTAGTGAGCGCTGTGTGACACGGGTATAGAGGGATGTGTTAGTGAGCGCTGTGTGACAGGTATAGAGGGATGTGTTAGTGAGCGCTGTGTGACAGGTATAGAGGGATGTGTTAGTGAGCGCTGTGTGACAGGTATAGAGGGATGTGTTAGTGAGCGCTGTGTGACAGGTATAGAGGGATGTGTTAGTGAGCGCTGTGTGACAGGTATAGAGGGATGTGTTAGTGAGCGCTGTGTGACAGGTATAGAGGGATGTGTTAGTGAGCGCTGTGTGACAGGTATAGAGGGATGTGTTAGTGAGCGCTGTGTGACAGGTAAAGAGGGATGTGTTAGTGAGCGCTGTGTGACAGGTATAGAGGGATGTGTTAGTGAGCGCTGTGTGACAGGTATAGAGGGATGTGTTAGTGAGCGCTGTGTGACAGGTATAGAGGGATGTGTTAGTGAGCGCTGTGTGACAGGTATAGAGGGATGTGTTAGTGAGCGCTGTGTGACAGGTATAGAGGGATGTGTTAGTGAGCGCTGTGTGACGGGTATAGAGGGATGTGTTAGTGAGCGCTGTGTGACACAGGTATAGAGGGATGTGTTAGTGAGCGCTGTGTGACAGGTATAGAGGGATGTGTTAGTGAGCGCTGTGTGACAGGTATAGAGGGATGTGTTAGTGAGCGCTGTGTGACACGGGTATAGAGGGATGTGTTAGCGAGCGCTGTGTGACGGGTATAGAGGGATGTGTTAGCGAGCGCTGTGTGACGGGTATAGAGGGATGTGTTAGTGAGCGCTGTGTGACAGGTATAGAGGGATGTGTTAGTGAGCGCTGTGTGACAGGTATAGAGGGATGTGTTAGTGAGCGCTGTGTGACACGGGTATAGAGGGATGTGTTAGCGAGCGCTGTGTGACAGGTATAGAGGGATGTGTTAGTGAGCGCTGTGTGACACGGGTATAGAGCGATGTGTTAGCGAGCGCTGTGTGACAGGTATAGAGGGATGTGTTAGTGAGCGCTGTGTGACACGGGTATAGAGGGATGTGTTAGCGAGCGCTGTGTGACAGGTATAGAGGGATGTGTTAGTGAGCGCTGTGTGACACGGGTATAGAGGGATGTGTTAGTGAGCGCTGTGTGACAGGTATAGAGGGATGTGTTAGTGAGCGCTGTGTGACAGGTATAGAGGGATGTGTTAGTGAGCGCTGTGTGACAGGTATAGAGGGATGTGTTAGTGAGCGCTGTGTGACAGGTATAGAGGGATGTGTTAGTGAGCGCTGTGTGACAGGTATAGAGGGATGTGTTAGTGAGCGCTGTGTGACAGGTATAGAGGGATGTGTTAGTGAGCGCTGTGTGACAGGTATAGAGGGATGTGCTAGTGAGCGCTGTGTGACAGGTATAGAGGGATGTGTTAGTGAGCGCTGTGTGAGACGGGTATAGAGGGATGTGTTAGTGAGCGCTGTGTGACAGGTATAGAGGGATGTGTTAGTGAGCGCTGTGTGACAGGTATAGAGGGATGTGTTAGTGAGCGCTGTGTGACAGGTATAGAGGGATGTGTTAGTGAGCGCTGTGTGACAGGTATAGAGGGATGTGCTAGTGAGCGCTGTGTGACAGGTATAGAGGGATGTGTTAGTGAGCGCTGTGTGAGACGGGTATAGAGGGATGTGTTAGTGAGCGCTGTGTGACAGGTATAGAGGGATGTGTTAGTGAGCGCTGTGTGACAGGTATAGAGGGATGTGTTAGTGAGCGCTGTGTGACAGGTATAGAGGGATGTGTTAGTGAGCGCTGTGTGACAGGTATAGAGGGATGTGTTAGTGAGCGCTGTGTGACAGGTATAGAGGGATGTGTTAGTGAGCGCTGTGTGAGACGGGTATAGAGGGATGTGTTAGTGAGCGCTGTGTGACAGGTATAGAGGGATGTGTTAGTGAGCGCTGTGTGACAGGTATAGAGGGATGTGTTAGTGAGCGCTGTGAGACGGGTATAGAGGGATGTGTTAGTGAGCGCTGTATGACAGGTATAGAGGGATGTGTTAGTGAGCGCTGTGTGACAGGTATAGAGGGATGTGTTAGTGAGCGCTGTGTGACAGGTATAGAGGGATGTGTTAGTGAGCGCTGTGTGACACGGGTATAGAGGGATGTGTTAGTGAGCGCTGTGTGACAGGTATAGAGGGATGTGTTAGTGAGCGCTGTGTGACAGGTATAGAGGGATGTGTTAGCGAGCGCTGTGTGACAGGTATAGAGGGATGTGTTAGTGAGCGCTGTGTGACAGGTATAGAGGGATGTGTTAGTGAGCGCTGTGTGACAGGTATAGAGGGATGTGTTAGTGAGCGCTGTGTGACAGGTATAGAGGGATGTGTTAGCGAGCGCTGTGTGACAGGTATAGAGGGATGTGTTAGTGAGCGCTGTGTGACAGGTATAGAGGGATGTGTTAGTGAGCGCTGTGTGAGACGGGTATAGAGGGATGTGTTAGTGAGCGCTGTGTGAGACGGGTATAGAGGGATGTGTTAGTGAGCGCTGTGTGACAGGTATAGAGGGATGTGTTAGTGAGCGCTGTGAGACGGGTATAGAGGGATGTGTTAGTGAGCGCTGTATGACAGGTATAGAGGGATGTGTTAGTGAGCGCTGTGTGACAGGTATAGAGGGATGTGTTAGTGAGCGCTGTGTGACACGGGTATAGAGGGATGTGTTAGTGAGCGCTGTGTGACAGGTATAGAGGGATGTGTTAGTGAGCGCTGTGTGACAGGTATAGAGGGATGTGTTAGCGAGCGCTGTGTGACAGGTATAGAGGGATGTGTTAGTGAGCGCTGTGTGACAGGTATAGAGGGATGTGTTAGTGAGCGCTGTGTGACAGGTATAGAGGGATGTGTTAGTGAGCGCTGTGTGACAGGTATAGAGGGATGGGTTAGTGAGCGCTGTGTGACAGGTATAGAGGGATGTGTTAGTGAGCGCTGTGTGACAGGTATAGAGGGATGTGTTAGTGAGCGCTGTGTGTGACAGGTATAGAGGGATGTGTTAGCGAGCGCTGTGTGACACAGGTATAGAGGGATGTGTTAGTGAGCGCTGTGTGACAGGTATAGAGGGATGTGTTAGTGAGCGCTGTGTGAGACGGGTATAGAGGGATGTGTTAGTGAGCGCTGTGTGACAGGTATAGAGGGATGTGTTAGTGAGCGCTGTGTGACACGGGTATAGAGGGATGTGTTAGTGAGCGCTGTGTGACAGGTATAGAGGGATGTGTTAGTGAGCGCTGTGTGACACGGGTATAGAGGGATGTGTTAGTGAGCGCTGTGTGACAGGTATAGAGGGATGTGTTAGCGAGCGCTGTGTGACACAGGTATAGAGGGATGTGTTAGTGAGCGCTGTGTGACAGGTATAGAGGGATGTGTTAGTGAGCGCTGTGTGACGGGTATAGAGGGATGTGTTAGTGAGCGCTGTGTGACGGGTATAGAGGGATGTGTTAGTGAGCGCTGTGTGAGACGGGTATAGAAGGATGTGTTAGTGAGCGCTGTGTGACAGGTATAGAGGGATGTGTTAGTGAGCGCTGTGTGACAGGTATAGAGGGATGTGTTAGTGAGCGCTGTGTGACGGGTATAGAGGGATGTGTTAGTGAGCGCTGTGTGACACGGGTATAGAGGGATGTGTTAGTGAGCGCTGTGTGACGGGTATAGAGGGATGTGTTAGTGAGCGCTGTGTGACACGGGTATAGAGGGATGTGTTAGTGAGCGCTGTGTGACAGGTATAGAGGGATGTGTTAGTGAGCGCTGTGTGACGGGTATAGAGGGATGTGTTAGTGAGCGCTGTGTGACAGGTATAGAGGGATGTGTTAGTGAGCGCTGTGTGACAGGTATAGAGGGATGTGTTAGTGAGCGCTGTGTGAGACGGGTATAGAGGGATGTGTTAGTGAGCGCTGTGTGAGACGGGTATAGAGGGATGTGTTAGTGAGCGCTGTGTGACAGGTATAGAGGGATGTGTTAGTGAGCGCTGTGTGACAGGTATAGAGGGGTGTGTTAGTGAGCGCTGTGTGACAGGTATAGAGGGATGTGTTAGTGAGTGCTGTGTGACAGGTATAGAGGGATGTGTTAGTGAGCGCTGTGTGACAGGTATAGAGGGATGTGTTAGTGAGCGCTGTGTGACAGGTATAGAGGGATGTGTTAGTGAGCGCTGTGTGACAGGTATAGAGGGATGTGTTAGTGAGCGCTGTGTGACACAGGTATAGAGGGATGTGTTAGTGAGCGCTGTGTGACAGGTATAGAGGGATGTGCTAGTGAGTGCTGTGTGACACGGGTATAGAGGGATGTGTTAGTGAGCGCTGTGTGACACGGGTATAGAGGGATGTGTTAGTGAGCGCTGTGTGACAGGTATAGAGGGATGTGTTAGTGAGCGCTGTGTGACAGGTATAGAGGGATGTGTTAGTGAGCGCTGTGTGACGGGTATAGAGGGATGTGTTAGTGAGCGCTGTGTGACAGGTATAGAGGGATGTGTTAGTGAGCGCTGTGTGACGGGTATAGAGGGATGTGTTAGTGAGCGCTGTGTGACAGGTATAGAGGGATGTGTTAGCGAGCGCTGTGTGACAGGTATAGAGGGATGTGTTAGCGAGCGCTGTGTGACAGGTATAGAGGGATGTGTTAGTGAGCGCTGTGTGACAGGTATAGAGGGATGTGTTAGTGAGCGCTGTGTGACACGGGTATAGAGGGATGTGTTAGTGAGCGCTGTGTGACAGGTATAGAGGGATGTGTTAGTGAGCGCTGTGTGACACGGATATGGAGGGATGTGTTAGCGAGCGCTGTGTGACGGTATAGAGGGATGTGTTAGCGAGCGCTGTGTGACAGGTATAGAGGGATGTGTTAGTGAGCGCTGTGTGACAGGTATAGAGGGATGTGTTAGTGAGCGCTGTGTGACAGGTATAGAGGGATGTGTTAGTGAGCGCTGTGTGACAGGTATAGAGGGATGTGTTAGTGAGCGCTGTGTGACAGGTATAGAGGGATGTGTTAGCGAGCGCTGTGTGACAGGTATAGAGGGATGTGTTAGTGAGCGCTGTGTGAGACGGGTATAGAGGGATGTGTTAGTGAGCGCTGTGTGACAGGTATAGAGGGATGTGTTAGTGAGCGCTGTGTGACGGGTATAGAGGGATGTGTTAGTGAGCGCTGTGTGACAGGTATAGAGGGATGTGTTAGTGAGCGCTGTGTGACAGGTATAGAGGGATGTGTTAGTGAGCGCTGTGTGACAGGTATAGAGGGATGTGTTAGTGAGCGCTGTGTGACAGGTATAGAGGGATGTGTTAGTGAGCGCTGTGTGACAGGTATAGAGGGATGTGTTAGTGAGCGCTGTGTGAGACGGGTATAGAGGGATGTGTTAGTGAGCGCTGTGTGAGACGGGTATAGAGGGATGTGTTAGCGAGCGCTGTGTGACAGGTATAGAGGGATGTGTTAGCGAGCGCTGTGTGACACAGGTATAGAGGGATGTGTTAGCGAGCGCTGTGTGACAGGTATAGAGGGATGTGTTAGTGAGCGCTGTGTGACAGGTATAGAGGGATGTGTTAGTGAGCGCTGTGAGACGGGTATAGAGGGATGTGTTAGTGAGCGCTGTATGACAGGTATAGAGGGATGTGTTAGTGAGCGCTGTGTGACAGGTATAGAGGGATGTGTTAGTGAGCGCTGTGTGACACGGGTATAGAGGGATGTGTTAGTGAGCGCTGTGTGACAGGTATAGAGGGATGTGTTAGTGAGCGCTGTGTGACAGGTATAGAGGGATGTGTTAGCGAGCGCTGTGTGACAGGTATAGAGGGATGTGTTAGTGAGCGCTGTGTGACAGGTATAGAGGGATGTGTTAGTGAGCGCTGTGTGACAGGTATAGAGGGATGTGTTAGTGAGCGCTGTGTGACAGGTATAGAGGGATGGGTTAGTGAGCGCTGTGTGACAGGTATAGAGGGATGTGTTAGTGAGCGCTGTGTGACAGGTATAGAGGGATGTGTTAGTGAGCGCTGTGTGTGACAGGTATAGAGGGATGTGTTAGCGAGCGCTGTGTGACACAGGTATAGAGGGATGTGTTAGTGAGCGCTGTGTGACAGGTATAGAGGGATGTGTTAGTGAGCGCTGTGTGAGACGGGTATAGAGGGATGTGTTAGTGAGCGCTGTGTGACAGGTATAGAGGGATGTGTTAGTGAGCGCTGTGTGACACGGGTATAGAGGGATGTGTTAGTGAGCGCTGTGTGACAGGTATAGAGGGATGTGTTAGTGAGCGCTGTGTGACACGGGTATAGAGGGATGTGTTAGTGAGCGCTGTGTGACAGGTATAGAGGGATGTGTTAGCGAGCGCTGTGTGACACAGGTATAGAGGGATGTGTTAGTGAGCGCTGTGTGACAGGTATAGAGGGATGTGTTAGTGAGCGCTGTGTGACGGGTATAGAGGGATGTGTTAGTGAGCGCTGTGTGACGGGTATAGAGGGATGTGTTAGTGAGCGCTGTGTGAGACGGGTATAGAAGGATGTGTTAGTGAGCGCTGTGTGACAGGTATAGAGGGATGTGTTAGTGAGCGCTGTGTGACAGGTATAGAGGGATGTGTTAGTGAGCGCTGTGTGACGGGTATAGAGGGATGTGTTAGTGAGCGCTGTGTGACACGGGTATAGAGGGATGTGTTAGTGAGCGCTGTGTGACGGGTATAGAGGGATGTGTTAGTGAGCGCTGTGTGACACGGGTATAGAGGGATGTGTTAGTGAGCGCTGTGTGACAGGTATAGAGGGATGTGTTAGTGAGCGCTGTGTGACGGGTATAGAGGGATGTGTTAGTGAGCGCTGTGTGACAGGTATAGAGGGATGTGTTAGTGAGCGCTGTGTGACAGGTATAGAGGGATGTGTTAGTGAGCGCTGTGTGAGACGGGTATAGAGGGATGTGTTAGTGAGCGCTGTGTGAGACGGGTATAGAGGGATGTGTTAGTGAGCGCTGTGTGACAGGTATAGAGGGATGTGTTAGTGAGCGCTGTGTGACAGGTATAGAGGGGTGTGTTAGTGAGCGCTGTGTGACAGGTATAGAGGGATGTGTTAGTGAGTGCTGTGTGACAGGTATAGAGGGATGTGTTAGTGAGCGCTGTGTGACAGGTATAGAGGGATGTGTTAGTGAGCGCTGTGTGACAGGTATAGAGGGATGTGTTAGTGAGCGCTGTGTGACAGGTATAGAGGGATGTGTTAGTGAGCGCTGTGTGACACAGGTATAGAGGGATGTGTTAGTGAGCGCTGTGTGACAGGTATAGAGGGATGTGCTAGTGAGTGCTGTGTGACACGGGTATAGAGGGATGTGTTAGTGAGCGCTGTGTGACACGGGTATAGAGGGATGTGTTAGTGAGCGCTGTGTGACAGGTATAGAGGGATGTGTTAGTGAGCGCTGTGTGACAGGTATAGAGGGATGTGTTAGTGAGCGCTGTGTGACGGGTATAGAGGGATGTGTTAGTGAGCGCTGTGTGACAGGTATAGAGGGATGTGTTAGTGAGCGCTGTGTGACGGGTATAGAGGGATGTGTTAGTGAGCGCTGTGTGACAGGTATAGAGGGATGTGTTAGCGAGCGCTGTGTGACAGGTATAGAGGGATGTGTTAGCGAGCGCTGTGTGACAGGTATAGAGGGATGTGTTAGTGAGCGCTGTGTGACAGGTATAGAGGGATGTGTTAGTGAGCGCTGTGTGACACGGGTATAGAGGGATGTGTTAGTGAGCGCTGTGTGACAGGTATAGAGGGATGTGTTAGTGAGCGCTGTGTGACACGGATATGGAGGGATGTGTTAGCGAGCGCTGTGTGACGGTATAGAGGGATGTGTTAGCGAGCGCTGTGTGACAGGTATAGAGGGATGTGTTAGTGAGCGCTGTGTGACAGGTATAGAGGGATGTGTTAGTGAGCGCTGTGTGACAGGTATAGAGGGATGTGTTAGTGAGCGCTGTGTGACAGGTATAGAGGGATGGGTTAGCGAGCGCTGTGTGTGACAGGTATAGAGGGATGTGTTAGTGAGCGCTGTGTGACAGGTATAGAGGGATGTGTTAGTGAGCGCTGTGTGACAGGTATAGAGGGATGTGTTAGTGAGCGCTGTGTGACAGGTATAGAGGGATGTGTTAGTGAGCGCTGTGTGACACGGGTATAGAGGGATGTGTTAGTGAGCGCTGTGTGACACGGGTATAGAGGGATGTGTTAGCGAGCGCTGTGTGACACGGGTATAGAGGGATGTGTTAGTGAGCGCTGTGTGACACGGGTATAGAGGGATGGGTTAGTGAGCGCTGTGTGACAGGTATAGAGGGATGTGTTAGTGAGCGCTGTGTGACAGGTATAGAGGGATGTGTTAGTGAGCGCTGTGTGACAGGTATAGAGGGATGTGTTAGTGAGCGCTGTGAGACGGGTATAGAGGGATGTGTTAGTGAGCGCTGTGTGACAGGTATAGAGGGATGTGTTAGTGAGCGCTGTGTGACAGGTATAGAGGGATGTGTTAGTGAGCGCTGTGTGACACGGGTATAGAGGGATGTGTTAGTGAGCGCTGTGTGACACGGGTATAGAGGGATGTGTTAGCGAGCGCTGTGTGACACGGGTATAGAGGGATGTGTTAGTGAGCGCTGTGTGACACGGGTATAGAGGGATGGGTTAGTGAGCGCTGTGTGACAGGTATAGAGGGATGTGTTAGTGAGCGCTGTGTGACGGGTATAGAGGGATGTGTTAGTGAGCGCTGTGTGACAGGTATAGAGGGATGTGTTAGTGAGCGCTGTGTGACAGGTATAGAGGGATGTGTTAGTGAGCGCTGTGTGACACGGGTATAGAGGGATGTGTTAGTGAGCGCTGTGTGACGGGTATAGAGGGATGTGTTAGCGAGAGCTGTGTGACAGGTATAGAGGGATGTGTTAGTGAGCGCTGTGTGACAGGTATAGAGGGATGTGTTAGTGAGCGCTGTGTGACTGGTATAGAGGGATGTGTTAGTGAGCGCTGTGTGACAGGTATAGAGGGATGTGTTAGTGAGCGCTGTGTGACAGGTATAGAGGGATGTGTTAGTGAGCGCTGTGTGACAGGTATAGAGGGATGTGTTAGTGAGCGCTGTGTGAGACGGGTATAGAGGGATGTGTTAGTGAGCGCTGTGTGACAGGTATAGAGGGATGTGTTAGCGAGCGCTGTGTGACAGGTATAGAGGGATGTGTTAGTGAGCGCTGTGTGACAGGTATAGAGGGATGTGTTAGTGAGCGCTGTGTGACAGGTATAGAGGGATGTGTTAGTGAGCGCTGTGTGACAGGTATAGAGGGATGTGTTAGTGAGCGCTGTGTGACAGGTATAGAGGGATGTGTTAGTGAGCGCTGTGTGACAGGTATAGAGGGATGTGTTAGTGAGCGCTGTGTGACACAGGTATAGAGGGATGTGTTAGTGAGCGCTGTGTGACACGTATAGAGGGATGTGTTAGTGAGCGCTGTGTGACAGGTATAGAGGGATGTGTTAGTGAGCGCTGTGTGACAGGTATAGAGGGATGTGTTAGTGAGCGCTGTGTGACAGGTATAGAGGGATGTGTTAGTGAGCGCTGTGTGACAGGTATAGAGGGATGTGTTAGTGAGCGCTGTGTGACAGGTATAGAGGGATGTGTTAGCGAGCGCTGTGTGACAGGTATAGAGGGATGTGTTAGTGAGCGCTGTGTGACAGGTATAGAGGGATGTGTTAGCGAGCGCTGTGTGACAGGTATAGAGGGATGTGTTAGCGAGCGCTGTGTGACAGGTATAGAGGGATGTGTTAGCGAGCGCTGTGTGACAGGTATAGAGGGATGTGTTAGTGAGCGCTGTGTGACAGGTATAGAGGGATGTGTTAGTGAGCGCTGTGTGACAGGTATAGAGGGATGTGTTAGTGAGCGCTGTGTGACAGGTATAGAGGGATGTGTTAGTGAGCGCTGTGTGACAGGTATAGAGGGATGTGTTAGTGAGCGCTGTGTGACAGGTATAGAGGGATGTGTTAGTGAGCGCTGTGTGACACGGATATAGAGGGATGTGTTAGTGAGCGCTGTGTGACGGGTATAGAGGGATGTGTTAGTGAGCGCTGTGTGACACAGGTATAGGGGGATGGGTTAGTGAGCGCTGTGTGACAGGTATAGAGGGATGTGTTAGTGAGCGCTGTGTGACGGGTATAGAGGGATGTGTTAGTGAGCGCTGTGTGACAGGTATAGAGGGATGTGTTAGTGAGCGCTGTGTGACAGGTATAGAGGGATGTGTTAGCGAGCGCTGTGTGACAGGTATAGAGGGATGTGTTAGTGAGTGCTGTGTGACAGGTATAGAGGGATGTGTTAGTGAGCGCTGTGTGACAGGTATAGAGGGATGTGTTAGTGAGCGCTGTGTGACACGGGTATAGAGGGATGTGTTAGTGAGCGCTGTGTGACAGGTATAGAGGGATGTGTTAGTGAGCGCTGTGTGACAGGTATAGAGGGATGTGTTAGTGAGCGCTGTGTGACAGGTATAGAGGGATGTGTTAGTGAGCGCTGTGTGACAGGTATAGAGGGATGTGTTAGTGAGCGCTGTGTGACGGGTATAGAGGGATGTGTTAGTGAGCGCTGTGTGACGGGTATAGAGGGATGTGTTAGTGAGCGCTGTGTGACAGGTATAGAGGGATGTGTTAGTGAGCGCTGTGTGTGACGGGTATAGAGGGATGTGTTAGTGAGCGCTGTGTGACAGGTATAGAGGGATGTGTTAGTGAGCGCTGTGTGACAGGTATAGAGGGATGTGTTAGTGAGCGCTGTGTGACGGGTATAGAGGGATGTGTTAGTGAGCGCTGTGTGACAGGTATAGAGGGATGTGTTAGTGAGCGCTGTGTGTGACGGGTATAGAGGGATGTGTTAGTGAGCGCTGTGTGACAGGTATAGAGGGATGTGTTAGTGAGCGCTGTGTGTGACGGGTATAGAGGGATGTGTTAGTGAGCGCTGTGTGACTGGTATAGAGGGATGTGTTAGTGAGCGCTGTGTGACAGGTATAGAGGGATGTGTTAGTGAGCGCTGTGTGTGACGGGTATAGAGGGATGTGTTAGTGAGCGCTGTGTGACAGGTATAGAGGGATGTGTTAGTGAGCGCTGTGTGACAGGTATAGAGGGATGTGTTAGTGAGCGCTGTGTGACACAGGTATAGAGGGATGTGTTAGTGAGCGCTGTGTGACAGGTATAGAGGGATGTGTTAGTGAGCGCTGTGTGACAGGTATAGAGGGATGTGTTAGTGAGCGCTGTGTGACAGGTATAGAGGGATGTGTTAGTGAGCGCTGTGTGACACAGGTATAGAGGGATGTGTTAGTGAGCGCTGTGTGACAGGTATAGAGGGATGTGTTAGTGAGCGCTGTGTGTGACAGGTATAGAGGGATGTGTTAGTGAGCGCTGTGTGACAGGTATAGAGGGATGTGTTAGTGAGCGCTGTGTGACAGGTATAGAGGGATGTGTTAGTGAGCGCTGTGTGACAGGTATAGAGGGATGTGTTAGTGAGCGCTGTGTGACAGGTATAGAGGGATGTGTTAGTGAGCGCTGTGTGACAGGTATAGAGGGATGTGTTAGTGAGCGCTGTGTGTGACGGGTATAGAGGGATGTGTTAGTGAGCGCTGTGTGACGGGTATAGAGGGATGTGTTAGTGAGCGCTGTGTGACACAGGTATAGAGGGATGTGTTAGTGAGCGCTGTGTGACAGGTATAGAGGGATGTGTTAGTGAGCGCTGTGTGAGACGGGTATAGAGGGATGTGTTAGTGAGCGCTGTGTGACACAGGTATAGAGGGATGTGTTAGTGAGCGCTGTGTGACAGGTATAGAGGGATGTGTTAGCGAGCGCTGTGTGACAGGTATAGAGGGATGTGTTAGCGAGCGCTGTGTGACAGGTATAGAGGGATGTGTTAGTGAGCGCTGTGTGACGGGTATAGAGGGATGTGTTAGTGAGCGCTGTGTGACAGGTATAGAGGGATGTGTTAGCGAGCGCTGTGTGACAGGTATAGAGGGATGTGTTAGCGAGCGCTGTGTGACAGGTATAGAGGGATGTGTTAGTGAGCGCTGTGTGACGGGTATAGAGGGATGTGTTAGTGAGCGCTGTGTGACAGGTATAGAGGGATGTGTTAGTGAGCGCTGTGTGACAGGTATAGAGGGATGTGTTAGCGAGCGCTGTGGGGTTCCACTTTCTTTCCTTGACGTTGTCACGTGGAGCTGACGCGGATCCTGAACATGGCCGAGCTCCGGAGACTGCGCTGTCAGTTTATCAGCTATACGAAGTCTCACCCCAACGAGAACATCGCCCAACTAGCAAACATGTTCGTACAATATCTGAACCAAAATATCCACTGAGCCGGAGTTTGCCGGAACAGGGGCTTCTGGGTAAAGGGTGCCTTATTTGTAAATACTCGGAACGACCACAAACGCTTTCCTCTGCATCTTATATTGTTGGGCAGTGCTGCGATTTTGGCCCCTCGGGCTGGGAAGGGGTTAACAGGTGTCGGTAACACTAACCAATCAAATTGCGGCATTCTTCAAAGTTCCCAGAGTCCTTTGTGTCGTCGGAACGTTCTGAAATGGAGCGCTGTGATTGGCTGTCGTTATGAATACGCTGACTTTTTCCTCACCCACTTGGCCGTGAAAGCATCCCGTTCGCTAACAATTTGTGTGACGGTTGCACAGCTTTTAATTGGGAAATGCATATTTTCAACTAAACCCTGATTTATAGTAAGGTTTTGTCTTAACAGAGGCTGTCTGTGGTCATTAAATGTGGCTCCATTTTGAGATCCCTGGATATGAAATTGACACCGGGTCAATTGCAAATTCCAAGTCCCAGTTTTATCCCAAACAATGTGCTTTCAAACTCCAGTTACCGTGCTGCGGGGTGAAAAGAGCAACTCTGCCTAGTGTTATAATAAATACCATGTATATTGTATATGAACCTTTTCATTTCGGATCTGTGCCTGTTTTCTCATCGTAGGTTTGTAAAACTGTGTTCTAATATTGAATTGGTGAAAAGGGACTGTTCGTTTTAAAGATGGCTGCCCTCGGGAATGAGATCCTGTATTGGAGGGGGCTGTAGTTACACAAATTGTTGTGTTCTGGCCTTTCGTTGTTCCACAGTTTGAAAAGAAATAAGGTTTAGAAATTTTTGCAGGGAGCATTAAAGATGAACGCCATTTTCACATAGCTCCGCCCTCTTAGATTCACCAATCGGAATACTCCACTCACCATTGCGCACAGTATTCCCTATTCCCCCATCTAACCCATTGGCTCAGGCTGTCATGAATAAACTGAACCAATCAAACCACTCTGCAGGCAAGACCAGGCGCGGCGGAGGTGGGGCGGACGAGGCGGAGGTGGGACGGGCGCGGCGGAGGTGGGACGAGGAGCACAGCCGGTGGGCCTGTAGTGTTTTTATAAAGGCTTTATACCTGTTTACACGTAGGCCCATATGCACTAAAGTGTGCTACGTTTCAGCAAATGAATGTGAGTTAATAAACACTTGGGCCCCTTTAGTGAGTATTGGCCGTGGGGTGGATATGTATGTCACGGGAGACCAGGTTATTTACACCTTTTTACCGGGATCATTCATTGAGCAAAACAAGGTAATGAAATACATTTGTATTTATTCGACATACATTCGCTTACACACAATGATACACAAAATACAGACACAAAGACACACTTACTTTGGGGCTGGGGTTGGAACCCAAATTGGCATAAAATTCCATACGTCACGGCTACGTTCTCTTCTGAGAACTTGTTCCCTCCTGACCGCGAGTTACTCCAAATCTCCTGGAACTCAAATCGACATAAAATCCCAGCCACGTCCACTACTATCGTTTCTGAGCACTTGGTCCCAAAAGTCGGGACATAGTCTCTGGCGGGCGGCTTTTCAGGCTTGAAATCGAAGCCGGCTGCTTTGCAAATACAAACAAAGCATCTTTGCAAAGCCGCCCGCGCTCTTTCAGTTCAGACTCAAGGGAACACCCAATCTGATTGGCTCGCGGCTTCTTACAGTATTCTCTGCTTCATTCAGAAAATAGAAGCAGAGCGGACAGCCAATCAGCGCGTAAGAACTTTCCCAAGCAACTAATCGGAGCCGAGCCGGCTAGAAAATCTGGGTCAGCGGGAAACAGCTAAGGGACATGTCACATACCCCCCCAGCCATCCCAATGCCACCCGCTGGGCAGGCTCCACTAGGTCCGGTAGAACAAGTGGCATCCCGGAGGACTGCCATTGATCTCTGAACCTAGTACTCCGCCTTTCCTCGCTGACCAAACGCCGTTCACACCTCTGGGCGTCCTCTGGCTGCTTTGAACTCCAATGTCCAGCAGACATACCGGCGCCTATGGGTTAGCTCGGGCTGCCTGCTTGGATATCTGTTCCGAATGTGAAAACATATTACAATGCATTAACGTATATTTTACTACACTCTGGGTACAGGGAACAGAAGGGAAAATGTTGTCTCTTTATTTCTGCTGCCTTATTCCCCACACACTTTCCCTGTGACTCAGTTTGGACTCTGAGTCCCCCCCCCCCCCCCCCACCAACCTTATATACGGTTGGGGCACCCACAAACCCTATACTGGTTGTGGGTCACCTTGGCACTAGCTGGGGTACCCCCTTAACCTAGGGATTCCCTCAGCTACAGGAATACATATTCATCCCTGTGCCGCATTCTCCTTTCTGGGCTGTGCTGAAGCAGAGTACCCTAGTGGCGAGTCGCGCTCGCGTTTTCAAGGGGAGATATTGCCTGGACAATGTGCCTACATGTAACCGAAAATCAGGCCTGATTCTTGGGTACATTTATGGGGGAACTGACAACTCCGGACCCCAACTACCTAGGCACATTCTGACAACAATTCCTCCGCAAAAAAAACCTTTGAAACTCATCCCCCAGCAATCCCTGCTCGCTGGCACTCCCTGCTCGCTGGCACTCCCTGCTCGCTGGCACTCCCTGCTCGCTGGCACTCCCTGCTCGCTGGCACTCCCTGCTCGCTGGCACTCCCTGCTCGCTGGCACTCCCTGCTCGCTGGCACTCCCTGCTCGCTGGCATGCCCGGACAGGGAAAAACACAAAAAATGGTTTTATGACCGACAGTATAATGCAGTAATACAATGTTACTGGACCAAAGAGCAACTCTCTGGGACCCTCATACACAGAGCCGGGGTAACCAAAGCGTGCTTGACCTTTATTATTGAGCCTGGTGACCCCCTCCCGTCACAATGATTTAGGCTGAAATATGTCTGGTGTTACACACAGCTCAGTTTGTGATGTCTGGGACAGAAGTCGCCTCTGAGGGCTGGGGTCATGTGGTTGGGGTCACGGGGACGGGGCCTCTGGAGAGCCAAAAAAGTATTTTATTGGGAAATCTCTGAGATCTTTTATACTGAAAACACGAGAGTGACCACCGAGGCTGGCCGCCAATCACCGAGTGACCACCGAGGCTGGCCGCCAATCACCGAGTGACCACCGAGGCTGGCCGCCAATCACCGAGGCTGGCCGCCAATCACCGAGTGACCACCGAGGCTGGCCGCCAATCACCGAGAGTGACCACCGAGGCTGGCCGCCACTCACCGAGAGTGACCACCGAGGCTTGCCGCCAATCACCGAGAGTGACCACCGAGGCTGGCCGCCAATCACCGAGAGTGACCACCGAGGCTGGCCGCCAATCACCGAGACTGACCACCAAGGCTGGCCGCCAATCACCAAGAGTGACCACCGAGGCTGGCCGCCTATCATCGAGGCTGGCCGCCAATCACCGAGACTGACCACCGAGGCTGGCCGCCAATCACCAAGAGTGACCACCGAGGCTGGCCGCCAATCATCGAGGCTGGCCGCCAATCACCGAGACTGACCACCGAGGCTGGCCGCCAATCACCGAGACTGACCACCGAGGCTGGCCGCCAATCACCGAGACTGACCACCGAGGCTGGCCGCCAATCACCGAGACTGACCACCGAGGCTGGCCGCTAATCACCGAGACTGACCACTGAGGCTGGCCGCCAATCACCGAGAGTGACCACCGAGACTGGCCGCCAATCACCGAGACTGACCACTGAGGCTGGCCGCCAATCACCGAGAGTGACCACCGAGGCTGGCCACCAATCACCGAGAGTGACCACCGAGGCTGGCCATCAATCACCGAGAGTGACCATCACCGAGACTAAACACCGAGGCTGGCCGCCAATCACCGAGAGTGACCACCGAGGCTGGCCGCCAATCATAGAGAGTGACCACCGAGGCTGGCCGCCAATCACCGAGAGTGACCACGAGGCTGGCCACCAATCACAGAGACTGACCACCGAGGCTGGCCACTAATCACTGAGGCTGGCCACTAATCACAGAGACTGACCACTGAGGCTGGCCACTAATCACCGAGACTGGCCACTAATCACAGAGACTGACCACTGAGGCTGGCCACTAATCACAGACTAATCACAGACTGACCACTGAGGCTGGCTACTGTGACGGGGAGGAAAGGGTTAATACCTGATTTGCCATGCATTACTGTTGTTGCCCTGTCCCCGCCATTTTTATTCCCCATGTGCAGGCCATTCCCTGTCTGCGAGGGTAAAAGACAAGATGCATTGCTTGCCATACCCTCTAACCAACATATGATAGCAGATCTTAAATGTAAGGCAGGAGGTATTTTTTTTGTAAGTCCAAGCAGGAATTACTTGGACCTCCAGCTGTGATATGGGTGAATGAGCTTCGGCATTTTTATGACCAAGCCTCAAAGGGCGGTAATTATTTTTATGATGGAGCCTCAAAAGGCTCCCACAGATTTAGAGTCCCCCTGTCTAAAAGAGTGTCAATTATGACAAGACCCAGAGACCCATAATGTATACAATACTGGCATACTGATGCACAGCAGATGTCAGGCTAGTGACACCTTTAAGTCAGAGACCAGACCCAGTGGCCCCAAGTTATGGGTGTAGCCCAGGTATGCTAAGTGGCATGGGCGTCAACCTGACCCATGCGCCCTGCCCACCGGACAGCCCTTTTGACCGGTCTTATGAACTGTGGGTAACTTGGCTATTTGTGTTTTTTTTTGTTTCCATGAGGGGATTGGATCCACATGTTAAAGATAGCTTTGGGCAGTCTATAAATGTGGCTTCCCAATTATTCCCAGTGTGATTCTTGAATTTTAATCCATGATGTAAAGATGCAAGACTTTGTTCCAGTCCAGGAGTGAATGGGTTAACAACCACATAACCACAGGACTTTTAAAACCAAGGCTGCATTTCTTGCACCGGTTAAGCAAAGGACAATTTATTTCGTTCCAAGGACAATTTCTTTAATTTCCTTATCCCAGTGAGTGTGGTTTTAAGTGTATTCTGCAGATGTCGTGTGTTTGTCTATTAAGGAAATAAATCACAATTTATTTTGCAACTTGTTCTGTTCAATCAAGTACCCAGAAATATAAATGTGTTGATAAAAGTTGATGTCATCGTGACAGCCACTAATCACCGAGGCTGACCACTGAGGCTGGCTGCCAATCACTGAGACTGGCCACTGAGGCTGGCTGCCAATCACTGAGACTGACCACTGAGGCTGGCCACTAATCACCGAAACTGACCACTGAGGCTGGCCACTAATCACCGAGACTGACCACTGAGGCTGGCTGCCAATCACTGAGACTGACCACTGAGGCTGGCCACTAATCACCGAGACTGACCACTGAGGCTGGCCACTAATCACCGAGACTGACCACTGAGGCTGGCCACTAATCACCGAGACTGACCACTGAGGCTGGCCGCTAATCACTGAGACTGACCACTGAGGCTGGCCGCTAATCACTGAGACTGAGCACTGAGGCTGGCCGCTAATCACCGAGACTGAGCACTGAGGCTGGCCGCTAATCACCGAGACTGACCACTGAGGCTGGCCGCTAATCACCGAGACTGACCACTGAGGCTGGCTGCCAATCACCGAGACTGACCACTGAGGCTGGCTGCCAATCACCGAGACTGACCACTGAGGCTGGCCGCTAATCACCGAGACTGACCACTGAGGCTGGCCGCTAATCACCGAGACTGACCACTGAAACTGGCCGCCAATCACCGAGACACCACTAAAAATGGCCGCCAATCACCGAGACACCACTAAAAATGGCCGCCAATCACCGAGACTGACCACTGAGGCTGGCTGCCAATCAGCGAGACTCATGTCGGCCGCATGCAATAATATGCCCCTCCAGCAGACAGTCTTCCCCATGTTTTGGTGTCGGTTGCAGGCACCTTGTATATATCTGTGCAGAGTCTCACGATCTACTTGGTAGATGTAGGCCACACTGGCTATACAATATACACCACTTCAGCTGCTGTCACACCTTGCCGAGCACAGGCTGCTGCAGTCATCTCAAAGATGCAGTGATCAGGGCTGACGGAGCAGTCAAAAATAACACAAATATTTCACGTTTACCACAGTAGGCATGGAGTATTTACCCCTATCTATACACCCCACGGGGGCCCGGAGTGTGTATACCCCATGTGACAGGGAGAGTACCCCCAGCAGGCATGGAGTATTATGCAGTACAGATATACGCAAGTAGAAACTTACATTCAATGTAGCTGCAGTTCAGCAGATTCAAATAAAATGTGGCCACGTTGCCAAGTAAAGAGTCCGGGTGGAAGGAGGAGCGGGGGTGGGGGGGTGAGGAATGTGGAGCCTGAAATCCCACGTGCTGCGCTCAGCTTCTACTCGGTAATACTTCCAGGTTCAAAGGTCTCACATGCACTTCATTGGTGCACGTCTCACTCGCTCACAACTTCCGACCGTGGACACAGGACAACAAGGCGGGGGCTGCTACCCCAACGCGTTTCACACTATGCCGTGCTTCGTCAGACGTTCGGCCTTTCATTCCGGAAGCATTACCGAGTAGAAGCTGAGCCCAGCACGCGGGATTTCAGGCTCAACACCCCTAACCCCTCCCCCGCTCCTCTTTCCACCCGGACTCTTTACTTGGCAAGGCGGACACATTTTATTTGAATCTGCTGAACTGCAGCTACATTGAATGTAAGTTTCTACTTTCGTATATCTGTACTGCATAATACAATCTTTACCAACCTTTAGTGCGCTCTGTGTTTCCTCTTTTTATGATATACCCCAAGGGGCAGGAAATTGTATATACCCCCAGCTGTGTACTCCAGGTCACACGGTGTGTATATACCCCCCAGCTGCTTACCCCAGTGGCCTGGGAGTATAATAGCCCCCAGCTGGATACACCAGGGGGCAGAGAGTATAATACTCCAAGCTGTATACCCCAAGAGGCAGGGAGTATAATACCCCAGATGCATAGCCCAAGGGGCAGGGAGTATAATACTACCCAGCTGTATACCCCAGGGGGCAGAGAGTATAATACTCCAAGCTGTATACCCCAAAAGGCAGGGAGTATAATACCCCAGCTGCATACCCCAGGGGAATTGGAGTATAATAGCCCGAGCTGTATACACCAGGGGGCAGAGAGTATAATACACCCAGCGGAATAACCCAAGAGGCAGGGAGTATAATACCCCAGCTGCATACACCAGGGGGCAGAGAGTATAATACCCCCAGCGGAATAACCAAAGAGGCAGGGAGTATAATACCCCCAAGAGGCAGGGAGTATAATACCCCAGCTGGATACACCAGGGGGCAGAGAGTATAATACCCCCAGCGGAATAACCCAAGAGGCAGGGAGTATAATACCCCAGCTGCATACACCAGAGGGCAGAGAGTATAATACCCCCAGCGGAATAACCCAAGAGGCAGGGAGTATAATACCCCAGCTGTGTACCCCATGGGGCAGAGAGTATAATACCACCAGCTGAATAACCCAGGGGGCAGGGAGTATAATACCCCAGCTGTATACACCAGGGTGCAGGGAGTAACACTCACTCTCTTTGCTGAGCCGGAACCTTCTGAGCGGAGCCTCTGTTTCGGGGGGACGGTCGGAGCGGACGGACCGGGGAGCTCAGGGGGACGGATTTAGAGGAAGCGCAGCAGGTGAGAAAACAAGAAGTTATCCGGGGAATATCCGGCATTTATCTGTCAGGTAAATCACAGGGGAGTACCCTCAAATACTCATAATACTGCTCACCATAATACTATTCAGAGGGGAGTACCCTAACACAATCCTACCCATAATACTACTCAAAGGGGAGTACCCTCACATATTCCTACCCATAATACTACTCAAAGGGGAGTACCCTCACATACTCCTCACCATAATACTATTCAGAGGGGAGTACCATAAAATACTATTACCCATAATACTACTCAAAGGGGAGTACTCTCACATACTCCTACCCATAATACTACTCAAAGGGGAGTACCCTCTCATACTCCTACCCATAATACTACTCAAAGGGGAGTACCCTCTCATACTCCTACCCATAATACTACTCAGAGGGGAGTACCCTCACATACTCATATCCATAATACTATTCACAGGGGAGAACCCTCATAGTCATATACTCATACCCATAATACTACTCACAGGGGAGTACCCTCACATACTCCTACCCATAATACTACTCCAACAGGAGTACCCTAACATACTCCTACCCATAATACTACTCAAAGGGGAGTACCCTCACATACTCTCCCCATAATATTACTCAAAGGGGAGTACCCTAAAATACTCCTCACCATAATACTATTCAGAGGGGAGTACCCTAACATACTCCTCACCATAATACTACTCAAAGGGGAGTACCCTTACATACTCTTCACCATAATACTACTCAAAAGGGAAGTGCCCTCAAATACTCCTAATACTGTACTCTTCATCATACTCTTAATACTGAGTACCCTCACTCGTAATACTACACTATAATAATAATATTCACAGGGCAGGACCCTCACATCATAATATACTCTAATAATACCTATACCACACTGTAATAATAAATCACAGAGTACTCTCACATACTCCTAATACCACTCACAGGGCAGGACCCTCGCATATAGTACTCATAATACTACACTAATAATAATACAATAATAATAATACTTAAAGGGTAGTACCTTCACATACTGACCATGAGCATATACTATTATAATACCCCATACCTCATAATAATAATAAGGACAGGATAGGTATAAGTGGCACACCACTGTTAGTAAAAATGAGTGAAGAAGTATTCCCTTTTGGTGCTCACCTTCTGCTGATCGCGGCGTCCCAACGCTGGATCCATGAAATGGTAGTGAACAAGGATTAGAAGGGGCACACAAAAGACTGAAGTAGAGTAAAAAACTTCTAATTTAATTCAATTTATCAGAGCCAGTGAACACGGTAACGTGTCAGGACCAGATGTCCTTTCCTCAAACCAAACACCCGTTACCGTATTCACTGGCTCCGATTAATTGAATTAAATTAGAAGTTTTTTTTACTCTACTTCAGTCTTTTGTGCGACCGTCTAATCCTTGTTCACAACCCCATAATAATAATAGTACTCCATAATATTACCCCATAATAATACTTATACTACACTATAATAAGTAAGAACTTTTTCTTTAAGATTATCACTCACTGGAGGGGCGGTCTCACTCATTGGAGGGCAGTCTCACTCACCGGAGGTTGCAAAGCAATCAGCCCAAAAAATGGTGTAAACAATAGAGCCTAAAAATAGTAGAGAACCTATTATACGGACAAAGTAGCATATTGGAGGGACGGTCTCATTCAATTTATTTATAAAATATTTTACCAGGAAGTAATACATTGAGAGTTACCTCTCGTTTTCAAGTATGTCCTGGGCACAGAGTTAAGACAAATAATACATGGTTACAAATACAGTTACATAAATGAACAGGGTATACATTATATACAAGACATTGCATGCACAGTTAAAGAAAATATATATTATGGGCGTATGAAACAGTTACAGACCAGATTAAAATGTGAGACAGCCTTAGATTTGAAAGAACTTAAACTGGTGGTGGATGTGAGAGTCTCTGGTAGGTTGTTCCAGTTTTGGGGTGCACGGTAAGAGAAGGAGGAACGGCCGGATACTTTGTTGAGCCTTGGGACCATGAACAGTCTTTTGGAGTCTGATCTCAGGTGATAAGTGCTGCATGTGGTAGGGGTGAGGAGCTTGTTCAGATAGCTGGGTAGCTTGCCCATAAAGAATTTAAAGGCAAGACAGGAAAGGTGAACTTTGCGCCTAGACTCGAGTGATGACCAATCTAGTTCTTTGAGCATTTCGCAGTGATGTGTGTTGTAGTTGCATTGGAGAACAAAACGAAAAATTGAATTGTAGAGGGTGTCAAGTTTGCTAAGGTGGTTTTGAGGTGCCGAGCCATATACTATGTCTCCATTGTCAATAATTGGCATTAGCATTCAATGGATGGCAGTCTAACTCATTGGAGTGGCAGTCTCACTCAGTGGAGGGCAGTCTCACTCATTGGAGGACAGTCTCACTCAGTTTATTTATAAAATGTTTTACCAGGAAGTAATACATTGAGAGTTACTTCTCGTTTTCACGTATGTCCGGGGCACAGAGTTATGATGACAAATAATACATGGTTACAAATACAGTTACATAAGTGAACAGGGTATACATTATATACAAGACATTGCATGCACAGTAAGAGATAATATATATTATAGGCGTATGTAACAGTTACAGATCAGATTAAAATATGAGACAGCTTTAGTATTGAAAGAACTTAGACTGGGGGCGGCTGTGAGAGTCTCCGGTAGACTGTTCCTATTGTGGGGAGCGCGGTAAGAGAAGAAAGAGCGGCCGGATACTTTGCTGAGCCTTGGGACCATGAACGGTCTTTTGGAGTCAGATCTCAGATGATAAGTGCTGCATGTGGTAGGGGTGAGGAGCTTGTTCAGGTAGACGGGTAGCTTGCCCAGAAAGTATTTGAAGGCAAGACAGGAAAGATGAACTTTGCGCCTAGACTCATGTGATGACCAATCTAGTTCTTTGAGCATTTTGCAGTGATGTGTATTGTAGTTCCCTTGGGGAACAAAACGGCATATTGAATTGTAGAGGTACAGGCATTCCCCGCATTAACGTACGCAATGGGACCGGAGCATGTATGTAAAGTAAAAATGTACTTAAAGTGAAGCACTCCCTTTTTCCCACTTTTGATGCATGTACCGTACTGCAATTGTCATATACGTGCATAACTGATGTAAATAACGCATTTGTAACAGGCTCTATAGTCTCCCCGCTTGCGCACAGCTTCGGTACAGGTAGGGAGCCGGTATTGCTGTTCAGGACGTGCTGACAGGCGCATGCGTGAGCTGCCGTTTGCCTATTGAGCGAAATGTACTTACTCGCGAGTGTACTTAAAGTGAGTGTCCTTAAAGCGGGGTATGCCTGTATCAAGTTTGCTAACGTGAGTTTGGGGCGCTGATCCGTATACTATGTCCCCATAGCCGATAATTGGCATTAGCGTCTGCTGTGCGATACGCTTTCGGACCAGCAGACTTAGGGAGGATTTGTTCCTGTAAAGTACACCTAGTTTGGCAAAGGTTTTGGATATCAGGATATCAATGTGCAACCCAAATGTTAAATGGGAGTTAAACCATATGCCCAAGTATTTAAAACTAGTAACAGGAGTTAGGATAGTATTAGAGTTGGTTCTGATCTGGAGCTCAGTCATTGGAAGCTTTAAAAATTTAGTCTTGGTCCCAAATACCATTGTTACAGTCTTGTTAGTGTTTAAAAACAGTTTGTTTTGGGAAATCCAATTTTCAAGTCTCAAAAAGTCAGATTGAATTATGTGTTCAAGGTCGGCATATAATTTTGTGTCATCTGCATACATGTGTATTGAAGCTTCCTTACAAGCTGTAGGAAGATCATTGATGAACACTGAGAAGAGTAGGGGCCCCAGAACAGAGCCTTGCGGGACACCACAGGTGATATCCAGGGGGTTGGAGTTAGAGCCTGAGATAGACACATGTTGGGATCTACCTGATAGGTAGGAATAAAATCAGTTTAAAGCATACTTCCCTATTCCAGAGCACTGGAGTTTGTTAAGCAAGATAACATGATCAGCTGTGTCAAAAGCCTTTGCAAAATCTAGGATTATTGCACCAGTGAGTTGTCCCAGTTCCATTCCACACTGGATTTAATTGCAGACTTTTAGCAGGGTAGTTACTGTAGAGTGTTTGGGGCGAATGTCAGATTGGAATTGACTAGGGAAATTTGTCTTGGTATAGTAATCGCTTAATTGGGAGTGAACACATTTTTCCAAGACTTTGGATAGAATTGGGAGAAGAGAGATTGGCCTGTAGTTTGAGATAGTGATTTTGTCCCCACATTTGAAGATTGGGACAACTCTGGCTGTTTTCCAGGTCTTAGGGATATGGCCTGCAGACAGGATAGAGTTGACTATGGAAGCAATTGGTTTGGCAATGGCTGGGGCACCAAGTCTTAGGAACTTAGATTGCAGTAAGTCAGGTCCACATTGGCTGGTTAGTTTTAGTTTGAGGAGCGCTTATGTAATCTCCTCTTCGGATACTGGGACAAATTGAAAATTGTGAGCAGTGTTGGGAGAGGTTGGTGCTATAGGGGTACTCTCAAAATGAGGTTCATGTTTGTGGTTTCGGTTGCATTTCGCTAATAAGTTGGTAGCACACCCCACAAAATAATCATTGAATACATTTGCAATGTCAGTGGGATTTGTCAGAGTAATATCCTCATTATGGACATGTTACCAATCTGTACTCTGGATAGGGGACATCTGGATCAGCTCACTTCCCGCAGGTCTCGTGGAACAGCTGCAAACCGGCAGGATGCAGACACAGCGATCATTGCCACAAGGGAACTGCCGCCACAGAGGAAGAAACCACTCCGGTTCCGGACACCGCAGTGGAAAGTCTCACAGCCTGCAGTTATCTCCTCGATCGCCAGCTGTAGATGCAGTGACCACCGCCACACAGGAGGATAGATACTCCGGCTCTGTCCACCGCAACGGGAAGCCTCACCATCAGCTGCTCACTCCTAGAACGCCAGACGCGCACCCGTGATGTCACCGAGCGGCGTCAGCGTAGGGACAGTGTCGCACGCGAGTGAGTCACTGCGTGGGGGAGATGGAAGTCCCGCAAATGTCCAGAGTTAATGATAGACTTACAAATAATGGCATAAAAACCTCCAATAGGAGAAGAATGAATGCGCCCTCAGTCCTGGATTGGTAACATGTCCATAACATGTTCTGCCTAATTTAACCATATTGATGTACGTGTGATACTTACCAGTTTACCAATACAATTTTGTTTATATATTGCACAATGAGGTTTTTTGCGCTGTCTCTTTCTTTGTTTTTGCACTAGTTCGGTTGTGGAGCGGTACCACAAGCTCAGCAGCATAACCTCCTTTATTGTAAACAGGTTACCATTGTTTATTTAATCACTTAGATCACTAAGAGCACAATATCACAATTTTTTGAGCGCAGATCACTTTTTTCTTTATAATATCCTCATTAGTGATATTACTTGGCTGTTGATGGCTAGAAGGCTGGAATATATTGTTGATCTCCTCATTAGTGAAGTTACTTGGCTGTTGATGGCTAGAAGGCTGGAATATATTGTTGATAACCTTCCAGAAGTTAGCTGGGTTTGATGTATTCTGGTGAAGATTGTCAGAGTAATATTGTGCTTTTGTGTGTCTTGTTTGCCTTTTGCACATATTCCACAGGCATCTGTAGTGATTGAGATCCTTGGTAGTGCCAGTTACTTTGTAGCTTTTCCACAAGGCATCCCTGAACTGGTAGAGTGCAATAAGGCCAGTTGTAACCCATGGAAGGTGGGCCCCCCGTACTCTTATTCTGTGTAGTGGAGCATGGGTATCTCAGAGTTTTAAGAACTCGGATTGGAAATAGTCGAGCGCAGAATCAGGGTCGGGAATTAAGTCGATTCTGTACCAAGAGCATTTTGTAAGGTCAGCCAGAAACTGTTGTGGGTTAAAGTTTCTAAATGTTTTAGTGAGGAAAACTTTAGGGCTTGATAGGGGTGTTGTAATTTTCCTTACACAGTACACTATTGCATGGTCACTGATGTGAGATTTCAGGTTTGTCCGTGTGGGTTGGGAAATGAGTTGCGTTAGGTTGTGACTTGAGTTGTATCTGGATTTCGTGGTTTTTAGGGTCAAGCCAATTGTAGTTGAAATCCCCAAGAACTAGCAGCTCACTCTTCTCATTCAGAGAGGAAATGGAGCCAAGAAACTGGGTGATATCAGTCAGCGACTGTAGGGGGTGGTAGATGGAGGGCAGTCTCACTCAATGGAACGACTCTCACTCATTGGAGGGCGGCCTCACTCATTTGTAACCTTAGTATATGAGTGAGACTGCTTTTTAGTGAGCGACACTAACTCCTAATAACAGACCTTCTAAATTAGTGACACTCGCTGCAGTGAGTGACACCACCTTCCAGTGAGTGACACTCCTGTCCGACATCCTTGTCCTCAGCCTTGTAAAGAGAATTGACTTATCTGCATTCAGACGGAGCTGACAGCTCAGCGGGCCACATAACAGCCCAACTTCTCCAAGCTCCTCACCACTCCAAGTAAAGTCCCAGACGCACCTCTGCCCAGCAACCGCCTTAATTCTGCCTCCTCAGTGGCTGGCCGTGTAGCGAGGTGGCGTCACCAAAGGTTTTGATTGGGCCATGATAAATAAGCCAATGAAAGCTGACTTCGGTCATGAGCCGCAAATTTAGGAAAGTCCGATCGGATCGGTTGTCACCGTATGAACGCCCAGAAAATGGAGATCCAGTGCATGTTTAGCTCGATCGGAGAGCCGGAGGTGATGTCTCTACAGCCCAGAATGCCCTACGCATTTTGCAGAACGACGGAACTTTGTCAGGGAACCCCCCGTCTGGGGGCCAGCACACGCCGTGTAAAAACGGTACTGGATACTCTGCTAATGGCTGCAATGCATATTTGTTATCAATATTATTGTGACCGTGGGCAAGTCACTTTATCTCCCTGTGGCTAAAGCACCCTGAATAAGAACGCTATGCCAAATAAATAGATTATATTGTATTCTTCTCTTATTCTGCTTTTATTGTTGGCAATGTTTTATTTACTACTTTTAATTACCATTTTCTCACAATCATCCTATTTCCCCCCATATTGCGATGACATCATTATTTTTTATGTTTCAGTTTAATCTGTTTTAGATTTGTTTTCTCATGAGTCACGCTCTTCTTTGCACTGTTATTATATCATTATTAGCACCGGTTTATTTTTCTCCGTAATTCATTTTATTTTTGTTTGGGTGTTACCCACATTTTTATATATTACAAAAATAAGTGGTGAGGAGCAGACAAGCGAGGAGACTTATTTTTTTTAATACTAATAACTTTATTTCATATAGCGCCGTTCTCCCAATGGGACTCAACGCGCGTCACAATTACAGTATAGTGCGCGGGATGCAGTACATAGGATTGTTACAGGCACAGGTCCCTGCCCAGATGAGTTTACAATCTATGTTTTTGGTGCCTGAGGCACAGAGAGATAAAGTTACTTGCCCAAGGTCACAAGGAGCCGACACCGGGAATTGAACCAGGTTCCCCGGCTTCACACTCAGTGTCGTTTTTGAATGGATTCCATTTTTGAAGCCTGATCTGGTTAGGTGAGAAACTCCCAGGGACTCATACCAGTGATGGCCAATAATCTCACACGTACTGCTCTGCAATGCATTCTGGGACGCAACTTCAGGATTGCCGGTTCTGCACCAGCCCTGGGCTTCGTCTGTGGACTAATTGACCTATTTACTGGGCAGGTGGAGAGAAGGGACACTTTTCCAACTCCATGACTTTGATTTTCCCATCCTGTGAGTCTCTGGTGGGGATAAAATTAATGTTAATCAAATCTGGTGTCCGTATGACGGGCAGTATCAGTTTCCATGGAAATGTTACTGCGTGCTGCAGGCAAAAAATCGACTATATTCAAACTGGGGGGAGATATCACTAGTACTGCCAATCTCTGCCAGGGGGAAAATAGTGCAAAACTGCCATGAAAGAAGTCTGGGAGAGAGCAGAATCCGTCATTGGTTCCATCCACAAATTAGGCTCTCCAGCTGAGTTAGGCCAACGTGAGAGCTACGATCCGCCAGCCGGATAAAGACTTCCTCCACTATGGCCGTCCAGTAGGGTTGACCCCACATGGACGAAGCAGCCTCACGCACGTTGAGTCTCTTGCGTCGTTCGCGCGCGTGTATCACTGATTCCCTGGCGCTGTCTTCTGGTAATCGAGCTGCCACGACGGATTAGGGCGCGCAATCTTACAGAAGAGAAACCCGTGAATCAGAAATACATGTACTGCACAGCATGAGGGGCGGCCAACTCCCGTCCTCAAGGGCCCCCAACCGATTGGATTTTAAGGATATCCCAGCTTCAGCACAGGTGGCTGTCATTGAGCCACCTGTGCTGAAGCAGGGATATCCTGCGAACCTGACCTGTTGGTGGCCATTGAGGACTGGAGTTGGGCCCCTTGCTGGCAGCCTAAAGTAAAACTGGTCTAATCAGGGTTGGCACCACTCCGAGTTTGACCCGGAGACTACGTGTTTTCGCCACGTATCTCCTGGGTATGGCGGCGTTTGGCGGCAGAGTCTCCCGGCATCTCCCCCTGCAACTCCTGTCAACATTGCTGCGCGGCGTCAAATGGCGGCGTGTTGACATGACAACGGGACCGCTACGTGAAGCCTGTTGCCATGACAACTGGACGCTACGTGACAATGTGACGTCACGTAACGCCTCAGTGCCATAAGGCATCCCGTTGTCATGGCAACTTGATGCCGCGTAGCGTCCCGTTGTCATGGCACCATTTGCCGCCGTATTGACAGGAGTTGCAGGGGGAGATGCCGGGAGACGCCGCCGCTGAAGGTAAGCGCTAAATGTACAAATATTATTATCTCCGGGTTAGGCCTCAGTAGAAGGGGCCACGCTGGGTGTCATGTGATTCCTCACTACGCCCTGACTGCTGGGCACTGGGATGTAACAATCCGTCTGCTGTCTGCACGTAAAACCGCTTCTCCAAATTACCACGTGTCACATGTAAGGTCTCCTCGTGTAACCCATAGGAGCCGTGCCTCTGGGATTAGTGGCATGTATATGCAAGTCGTGGCATGTGTTTCACTTGTCCTGTATGTACCTCTCCTGTGTATCAGTGATTACTGTGTATCAGTAGCTGCAGTCACAATATCACCAGGAGCTCAAAGTCTGCGCACCTCAAACGCCTCGTGTGTTTTCCTGTGTAGTGTCATCTATACAGTATTTACAAATTTATGCTATCCTGTTTCAACTCTGCCCTCTCGCAAGCTAAACAAGCTTACTTTTCTGCACTAATCAACATGCACAAGTCTAACCCACGCCGACTGTTCTCTGTCTTTGATACTCTACTCAAACCACCCTCAGCTGCCTCTCCTTCCTCCATCTCCGCTCAGGACTTTGCTGACTATTTTAAGGAAAAGGTGGAATCCATACGGCAGAACATCCCCTCTGTTTCTTCCTCCCATCCTACACCTCTTCCTAACTCTCCTCCTGCCTTCCTTGACTCTTTTTCCACTGTCTCACAGGAGGATGTGTCGCTGTTGATCGCCTCTTCTCCCTCTACCACTTGCCCTCTTGACCCCATTACCTCCCATCTCCTAAAACCTCTTGCTCCTACTGTAATCCCTACGCTCACACACATTTTTAACTCCTCCCTCTGCTCTGGAACCTTTCCATCCTCCTTCAAACATGCAACAGTTATACCATTACTCAAAAACAGTAAGCTTGACCCTACCTGTCTATCTAACTATCGACCTGTCTCCCTCCTGCCTTTTGCCTCTAAACTCCTTGAACGTCTTGTATTCTCTCGCTTGCTCCATTTTCTCAACACCTATTCTCTCCTAGACCCTCTACAATCTGGCTTCCGCACTGCTCACTCCACCCTCACTAAAATAACTGACGACCTCCATGTTGCCAAAGACAGAGGTCATTACACTCTGCTCATATTACTCGACCTCTCTGCAGCATTTGATACCGTGGACCACCCTCTTCTCCTTCATATTCTCCATACTCTTGGTATTCGGAACAAAGCTCTATCCTGGATCTCATCCTACCTCTCCCATCGTACTTTCAGTGTCTCTTCTGCTAACACCTCCTCCTCCTCTATTAATCTCTCTGTGGGGGTACCCCAGGTCTCTGTCCTGGGACCTCTTTTCTCTGTACACACTCTCTCTAGGTGACCTAATAACATCTTTTGGGTTTAAATATCACCTCTATGCTGACGACACACAAATATACTTTTCAACACCCAACCTTACACCTGCTGTACAAGCCAAAGTTTCTGAATGTCTCTCTGCTATATCATCCTGGATGGCCCTCTGCCGCCTTAAACTCAACATGGCTAAAACAGAACTCCTCATACTTCCTCCCAAACCTG